>NC_133384.1:29960655-30008369 GCF_049309525.1 Garra rufa
GTTAGTAAATAATACAGTAACTATTGTGAAATATTATTACAATTTAAAATAACTGTTTTTATTATTTTCAAAATGTAATTTATTCATGTGATGCAAAGCTGAATTTGTCACATGATCCTTCAGAAATCATTTTAATATAGTTTTAATAATAATAAAAATATTATATGTAATATATGTATATATTATAATATTATATGTATATTATTAAATAAATTATAATTTACTGTAATTTTTAATTATATTAAATTATATATAATTAAAATTATAATTGTGATTATAATTTATTATACAAATTATCATAATTTATTACATAAATGATTATATTTTATTATGTAATTTATCATAATTATATATACAGGGTCTGTAAAATTTCTTCATGTTTTTGAAAGAAGTCTCTTATGTACTATTGTGAAATATTATTACAATTTACAATAATAGAATGTTTTTATTATTTTTAAACTATTTAATATACTTAAAAATGTAATTTATTCCTATGATGCAAAGCTGAATTTCAGCATCATTACGCCATTGTCAGTGTCACATGAGCCTTCAGAAAATATTTTAATACAGTTTTAATAATAATAAAAAAAGATCATTATAATTTATTATTAAATAAATGATCATTTATGATCATTTTTATTAAAGTAATAATTTATTGTAATTTTTGATTATATTAAATTATATATAATTAAAATTATAATTGTAATTATAATTTATTATATAGATTATTACAATTATATATATATACAGGGTCGTAAGATTTCTTAATGTTTTTGAAAGAAGTCTTTTATGTTTTACATTTTAAATAATACAGTAAAATTGCGAAATATTATAACAATTTAAAATAACTGTTTTCTATTTTAATATACTTAAAAAGGTATTTTATTCCTGTGATGCAAAGCTGAATTTTCAGCATCATTACTCCAGTTTTTAATGCCACATGATCCTTCAGAAATCATTCTAATATGTTATTTTATTTTATTATAATTAATACAGTTTATTTTTTTTTTTAATATAACTATGTCAAATGTGTAATTATATTTAATAACATAATTTAATGTGCTAAATAAAAATGTGGCTGTGTAAATAAATAAATACATTTTTTAATTCATTCATTCATTCATTTTCTTCTTGCATATAACTTTGAGACTATTAATATGCTAAAGTTTAATATTTGGCTTAAAAGTTTTGAAGAATCCGTAAGCCTAAGTGCAGCACCAAAACCTGTATTTTTTATTTAGTTATTTTTTATTTTTTTTGATGTGACAAGGCAGACTTACGTTTAGAAGCATGTCATTTCGACTGAGCCTTATGCAGATCCAGCAATGGCACAGACTCGCTGACAGTTATAAACTGCAGTCAGACCACAGGGTCAGATTGAGGTCAGACCTTACAGACGCTTAAGAAAGCCAGAACTCGCTCACGGCTCCAGTGCGGGTGCCTCAAACATCAGTGTAGCGATAATGCCCCTCTTAAAATCACAATACAGCCTCTGATTTAAATTGCTTGGCTTTAATGAAAAAAATCTAGGTTTTTTTCCCCACAAAAGTCTGGTTTTAAGTCCAGCTGTGGTGATGAGACAACTCTAGTGGACAGATGGAGCATAAAAATAACCTAATACCAGCGAACATGTGCACAATGGCACGACAAACACGATATTTACATAATGTGATTAACCATGCGAGCGGGGTCGCACATGACATCCGGCCAAAAAATCACCCTCTGTTGTGGATAGGGTGTCTGTCATTGGTTGTGTACGCATGTGTCAGCGAGAGAGCGTGGTTTGTTGTCATGACCGCAGACGTCAAAAGATGGATGGCCAGAGTTCCGGAAACTGACACTGACTCCAGCGCTAGTGGACGTCGTCCAGGTTCCTGAACCATCTGTGAGGGGGGAAGATGGCGTCCTGCTGGGGTAAGTGAGGGTAATGAGACGCATTGTCCCCGGGGCCTGTCAGGGCCCTGCTGGAAGTGCCAGGGTGGGTTTGGCCGAAATATCAAGTGCGTGCCATCGTTCTAAATGTTAAATGCGTAATCAGAGCCGTTGAAAACAGGACACAGGATGACAAACATTTTCCCACTGTGGCCCAGGGGAATGACTCTGTCCGTGTTAGACAAAAGATGAAGTACGCTTCTCATCCTCTTCTAGAATGCCAGTGAGTTTATTGTTTATTATTGGGTTGAAATGAAAGCATTTTAATTTGATTCAAAGCAAGTTTGTACCACAATTAAACCAAGCCCAGTGCAAATGTAGATAATGTAATGTGAAATAACTGCAACAAACGGTATTGCAATTATACCAACCTGACACTAGCTGTGTAGCCATCACCCTGCCTGTTTTTTATGCATATTTTGAAGTATCACATCAGAAACGAGTGATGGAAACACCTAATTTCGAAAATAAGTTTTTTACACTCATTCGAAGTTAATGCGAATATTGGGAGATAGAAATACATTTGGCGTTTTTTAAAAGAGTCCTATTATGCTTTTTCACTTTTTGAATTTTAGCCAGTGTGTGGTGTGTATGTTTGGGCATGAAAAACTTAAATACAAAGTTACAAACCTCAAAGTCAACTCCAAAGGGAGATATTTCGTTTTTAAAAAAATCAATTTTCAAGAACTACAACGGACGGCTACTTTGGACTACAGTGTTTGTTTTCTGGATGCTATTATGTCACAACTCGGTCCATTAGAACAGTGTTTCCCAAACTTTTTTTCTGGGGACCCACATTTTAAAGTCGATAAATCCTTGTGACCCAATAAACATTAGGCCCATATAGTTCATATATCACGAAGAGAATTTATGCATTAACAAAATATGTATGACCATTTTTAAGGTCATGCTTCCACTTAACTATTTAAAAGAGATACAGATATTTGACAAAGCACTTTTTTTTTTAAGTAAACTGCAGATTTGCAGAAAATGTTGTTTACCACAAACACTATTTATCCGTTATTTTGATATCAAATCAAAAAGTGCTTTTTCAGCATTGTGATCCTCTTTTATCACAGTAAACTAATACAATAACAGACATATTCACGTTTAAATTCAATAAAAACAACGTATTATTCAATGCACTTGACTTCTAGATTTGTATATTAAGTTGCTCAAGCAAGTTGCAACACATTTAAACACAACATAGGGAGGCTATAGCTTCATTTTTTTAATTAAAAATTGGGCTATCAAAAAATATTTTAATTAAAACTTACCACAGACAGAAACAGTCGGCTCTCATGCTTTTCTTTCGCATTAAATCTTTATTAAAAACAATCCTTTTAAAGAACTTTTCTACCTGGACAAGTGCACGTATTATGTTCCCTTTTTCTTTAAAACTGCATTTTTGCTTATTTTAAACCTAGCCAAAAAGCCACGTGTTGACTGTGAAACAGTGGATTTCATTTATATGCATTTATGGGACATTTTCGTGTCAATCCATGTTCATTTTTACAGCGAACAATGCGCTGTCACTTTAATTCAGCGCTTGCAGCACAGCAAAAAATAGACTCTGCCGAAATGATCGCTGCTCTGCTGCAAACGCACTGCTTCTGGGACGTACTGCTGGACAGCAACCGCGTGCAGTGTGAACGCTCCAATCCGTTAACATGGGTGCGGAAAAAAATACGCAACGCATAAGCACTGCAGACGGAGTATGTGTGAAACAGGCGTGAAACAGGCGATGCAGAGCGCAGCTAAAGAACAACAACAAAAAAAGAAAGCAGAAGAAGAAGAAAACAACGAGCTCCCTCGTGCGGCTAATAGGTGAACTACACATAAATTTTAATCAAGAGTATATAGCGCACTGAAAAAGAGTGCTCGACTTGGCGACCCATACAAAATCTCCCGCGACCCACTTGCCTTTGGGAATGACTGCATTAGAACATCATTCAAATAAACCCTGCCTACGAGGTGGGGGTTTCACCTAACTTTAGCGATGTAGCATGGACAGCCGCTTCTGGGATGCTTCAGCAAGCCAGAGGGCGGCTCATATAAACGCAAGCATTGACTAAAGTGTCCGCAAACTGCTCCGGTAGCCGTGCTGGAGCCGCGCCATTGACGGGTGCGGTATAGAGGGTCGAAACACATGCGGAGCCGCGGCTGATTTAAACACAAGCTTTAACTAAAGTGACGATCATCGTGGCCGCGTCGGAGCCTCACCGTAGATGTGCAGTGTGTGGTAAGAGATTTATTCATCATACAGTGTAGATAGCTTACTAGCCTTATGCTGGAGCTGGTTTCGGGCATGTAAATAATTAAATAAATTAGCACAATAATGATAATATCATGTATCGGCGATCTCACAGGCTGACGATAGGACCAACACTACTGTAGCATATTATTTACTCACCCTCCATGCATCCTAGGTGTATATGACTTCTTTCTTTCAGACGAATGCAATCAGAGTTATATTCAAAATAATCCCAAACTTTAGAACGGCATAGACTAGTGTTTCTCTCCATCAGTCCAAAACAAGTCAATCCATAATAAAAAGTACCTCACATGGCTCTGGAGGGGTCAGTAAAAGCCTCCTTTAGTGATCCGATGTGTTATTGTAAGAAAAATATCCATATTTAAAACATAAGAATCACTTTAATCTAGCTTGCGCTAAAAGTTGTACACGGAACTTTACTGCTTTGGTAAGGGGCGTGGCAGTACTGAAACGCCGTCTAAGCTGTTCGCCAATTGCAACGCAGTGAAACTGCTAACCAATCACAACACATTTCGTTTTTCGGAAGGCGGACCTTCATCAAACCCAGAACTAATCGAGCCATTTGTGCCAGCCTGGGAGAAAGCTATATAAAATAATGCCTTTTTTTCAAACCACCAAGCATGTTTTAGTGCACCCCAAAACAAAATAATGACTTTGTAAAAGAGCATAATAGGACCCCTTTAATTTACTTTTGGTTACGAGGTTACCAATATTATCTTCCGCTTAAACAACTTGCCTAATTCACATTGGCTTGTTTTGCAAACTTTAATAAGATTCACCTCAAACCCTGCTGAAAAAAAAAACAGCTAAAACCAGCCTACGCTGGTCAACCAGCCTGGTTTTAGCTGGTCATAGCTGGTCAGCAGGCTGGTTTTAGAGGGGTTTTAGTTGGTCTCTCAGCCTGGTCAGGCTGGGAAACCACCAGCTAAAACCAGCCTGGCCAGGCTGGGTGACCAGCTAAAACCAGCTACTTCCAGCTTAAACCAGCTAAGACCAGCCAACCAGCCTAGGCTGGTTTTAGCTGGGGTTTTTTTCAGCAGGGTAGTTGGATGGAAAACCAGCTATAGAGGGTTTCCACTTACTTCAGGTTTTGGTCAGTTACCCGGATGTGCAGCCATTGGTGTGTTTGGATGTAAACAACAGCATGGATTGCACGGTTAATGTACTACTGAATAAGTTGTTCTGCTAATTAATGCTGTCTAAACCACGGACACACCAAATATATGGAAGCTGCTAAATTATATAGAGAAGGACTTAATGAAGCAGAAATTGGTGCAATATTTTGACAAACTAAAGTTAATAACTGGTAAAGATACTTATGTAATGAACGCTAAAGCATTATAAAAATAATTATTTCCATCACTTGTTTTGCGTTTGCTCACAAAAGTTTTGCAAGCGATTGTGAAAATTTGCTAAATTTTTGCCAGCAAGTAAAAAAAAGTCATTTTTCCTACCATCTCATATTATCAGTTTTGTGTTTGCTCACAAATGTTTTGCCCGAAAATGCAAAAGCAATAAATAAGAAAGCCCAGTCATTTTATCCTCCCATATTATTTTTTTCCATCACTAGTTTTTATTTGCTCACAAATGTTTTGCCAGAAAATGCAAAAGCATTCAATTATATTGTCATTTTTTTTGTCATTCTCTTATTATTTCTATCCCCAGTTTGTCATTTCCTTACAAACGTTTTGCAAGCAAACAGGAAAAAATTGCAAACTCTCATTACTGCTATCACCAGTTTTGCAAGAGAACGCGAAGCATTGAACTATATCGCCAAATTATCCTCCTATCTAATATTATGTTCATCACCAGTTTTGCTTTTGTTCAAAAAAGTTTTGACATTTGCAAGAGAAAGCAAAAGCATATTGTCATGTTGTAATGCTAGAGTTTGGTTTTCAGGTGATTCCCACATTTCCTTGTGTTTATGCCATGAGCTTTTATTTTCAATTGTTTCATTCTCATTGGTTCATTGGTTTCATTATGTTCAGGTGTTGCACATTTGCTCCTTGGTAGTTTTCTTTTATAGCCCTGTTTTTGCCATGCGTCTTGGTCTAGTTTTGTCATCTTTTGATGTTGTTGTGAGTTTCATGTCCATGCCGTGCTTTATCTAGTTTATTTTCAAGGTATTGTTTTATTTGTAAACTTCTTGAATCATGGAATAAACTGCATTTGGGCTCAGAAAATTGTCTCAGCTTCAGTGAAACTGTTACAGATGTGTTCTTTCATCCTCTTTGGTGCTGCATAGAGCTGTGTTTGGTTAACATGGGAAACCTTTTTGTAAATGAACAGTTTTTCACATTTCCGTTTGGTGTTGCTAATGATGCAGAAATTATAAATTGCACCTTTAAACTTGCCGTTTCGGAAGAAAAAAGACTTTTTTTGTGGACAAATTGCCTCTTTATCTTATTTTAAACATATTTTTCAAGTGCATACTTGGTGCAGCCTTTAAAGTGTTAAAATGATCTGGCCTTTTCCACTAAATTGCTGAGTGATTAGAGATTAAATATGGTCTGCAGACTCAATAGCCTGGCAATGTTTGCAGACTCAGGCTTTTAATAAGTGGAGTGAGCTTGTTACATTACAACTACACGCACACTGAACTGAAATAGCCAGTCTTGTAAATCACAAGTCACCATTTAATGGCAGCCAAAGTGATTATACATTAGCGTCATAGCTCATGAAATCTGATTTGAGCGGAGAGGAAATCAAGGCCGAGAAGGTGTGATGTGGAATCAGTTTTCGCTGATCAATAATTCAGTCAGAGTTTAATATTTGCATTCAAAATCCAGCAGGATTATAAGAAGAAGTCTATTAGCAGTGCTTAAGAAAAAGAAGTGCGGTAACACTTTCTATGAAGCCCCTATTTATAACAAATTATAAGGGCATTTCTAAGGCATTATAATAAATGCATAATGCATTATAAGAAACCTTATAATATGTTATACCATCTCATGAATAATCATAACAACAATTATAATACATTATAATACTTGAGTATTTGAGGTTATAACTTTTAAGATTATGATCATTTATAACACACAATGAACGGCATATTAAATCTTCTTAATTTATAATGGACTATATCATATTACATTTATTTTTTACATTATATTACGTTTTATTTTGATGGTCCCCTAAGTCTATTGACTATAAGCTTAAACTTTCTAACTACATGCCAACTAACACTCCTTAGAGTATTAGTAGACTTAGGTTAAGGTTAGGCTAGGTAGAATGTTCATGTACTTGCAAAGTTACTTATAATATAACATAATAGTTTGTCTTTTGGGGAAACATCGAAATTTAGTGTTAGCATATATTCAGCATAATAATAATTACTGCTAGCTGAAATGCAGTTGCAGAGTTACTTATCAAAAGCTGTCTGAAGGGTACCATCAAATCATCAAACTGTTCATATTGCACATTTATCTAAACTGATACCTGATCTTAGGGTTCTTTGGGAAATATTATTATAATTACTTATAAGTGGTCTTTGTATGCTTTAAGTAAAGTGACATGAGAAAGATGGCAAGATATGAGACTTATAATACGTTATAACTATGAGGAGGTAATCATTCTCTTAAAAGCTATAACCACAAAAAAAGTAAAAATTATAATACATTAAAACTGTTCTTATGAATACTCATGAGATGATATAACATATTATAAGGTTTTTTATAATGCATTATGCATTCATTATAATGCCTTAAGAATACCCTTATAATGTATTATAAATACGGGCTTCATAGAAAGTGTTACCAGAAGTGCTCTCAAAGTCAAAATGTATAGTTGCAGGATGAAGAAGCATCTGATTTTCACTGCAATTGAACCAATAGTCTGCCTACTCTAACAGCACACAAACAATACATTTTAAATATATTGTATGAAAAAGGGTGGGAAAAGAACATAAACTGGATTGGATTCAATAAAATACTGTATTGTTTTTCACAGACTTTATCATGCAACTAAAAAAGTGTATCAGGTTGACCTGGCTCTGGTTTTGTGAGTTTGACCAATGGAGTCCAGCACAGATCGCTACTGAGATCTAAACTTTAACTTGAAGCCAATAACTCCCACGCTTATGCTGTTGCTTTTAGAGACTGTATTGTTTGTCTTGCGCAATGGTGAAATAAAGGAGTTTACTGTTGTAAATGATCATATGAACAGGATTATGTCACACTGATAAATCTGTCTGACTCTACTGTATATGAATCATCAAACAGTGAGTTCACACGAACTGTAAAGAGACATAACTATCTACTTTGTCTATAGAAAAATAACAAAGAATTTGGTCAATTCTGTCTATATCATACAAAATGCATGTTATTTTTTATTTAGTCCCGACCTTAATAAGATATTTCACATGAAAGACATTAACATATGTGACCCTGGACCACAAAACCAGTCATAAGGTTAAATTTTACAAAACTGGGATATATACATCATATGAAAGCTCAATAAATAAGCTCTCTATTGATGTATGGTTTGTTATGATAGGACAATATTTGGCCGAGATACATCTGTTTGAAAATCTGGAATCTAAGGGTGCAATAAAATCAAAATACTGAGAAAATCACCTTTAAAGTTGTCCAAATTAAGTTCTTAACAATGCATATTACTAATCAAAAATTACATTTTGATAGGTTTACAGTAGGAATTTTACAAAAAATCTTAATGTAACATGATCTTTACTTAATTTCCTAATGATTTTTGACATAAAAGAAAAATCAATCATTTTGACCCATACAATGTATTTTTGGCTATTGCTACAAATATACCCCAGCGACTTAAGACTGGTTTTGTGGTCCAGGGTCACATATAGTCCAGAAGAGAAAGTAGTTACATTTATAAAATACCCCGTTCAAAAGTTTACATACACTTGATTCTTAATACTGTGTTGTTGTTGTTGTTGTTTAGTGATAGTTGTTCATGAGTCTTCATAAGTTTGTCCTGAACAGTTTAACTGCCTTTGGTTTTTCAGCATTTCTGTGTATTTGAACCCTATTCCAACAATAACTGTATGATTTTGAGATCCATCTTTTCACACTGAGGACAACTGAGGGAGTCATATGCAACTATTACAGAAGGTTCAAACACTCACTGATGCTCCAGAAGCAAACACGATGCATTAATAGCCAGGGGGTGAAAACTTTTGAATGAAATAAAAAAAATTCTTATTTTCTTATTTTGCCTAAATGTCAGGTTTTTTTTTCATTTAGTACTGCCCTTTAGAAGCTACAGAAGATACGTACATGTTTCCCAGAAGACAAAATAAGTTACATTTACTGTACCTTGATCTTCAAATTCCAAAAGTTTTCACCCCTTGGCTCTTAATGCATCGTGTGTCCTTTTGGAGCATCAGTGAGCATTTGAAAATGTGGCATATGAGTCCCTCAGTTGTCTTTAGTGTTAAAAGATGGATCTCAAAATCATACAGTCATTGTTGAAAAGGTTTCAAATACACAATAATGCTGAAAAACCAAAGAATTTGTGGGACCTGAAGGATTTTTCTGAAGAACAGCAGGCAGTTTAACTGTTCAGGACAAACAAGGGACTTATGAACAACTATCACTAAACAAACAAACACATCTGTGGATCATTCAGGTAACATAATAGTATTAAGAATCAAGTGTATGTAAACTTTTGAAATGGGTCATTTTTATAAATTCAACTATTGTTTTCTCTTGTGGACTACATGTAAATGTCTTTTATGTGAAATATCTTATGCAGGTCAGTACTAAACAAAAAATAACATGCATTTTGTATATTCCCTCTTGTTTTGATAAAATAATTAACAAGTGTATGTAAACTTTTGACTTCAACTGTATCTTTTTAACCTGAAAGACCAGAAAGCAAGAAAGATCTACACCCAGGCCAACCTTCTCCCATGAGAAATGTGATCGTTTGGGCTGTTGTCACACTTCACATCTCTGAGAAGCTGATTATGGCCTGGAAGCAGTATGACTGAGCCATGCGACCTGAGGGATGCCGGTTCCCGTGTGCGCACACGAGGAAGATATTTGGGGAGGTATTTCAGCTCTCTTACATAAACACAGACAGGTTGCAGGATTATAAAGGATTCAAGAGGCAAACCTGTCTCTGCTGGAGATTTCCAGAGTGCAGGATTGTTTAATGCCATATCTGTTTGGTGATGATTACAACATCAGTGATATAACTACAAATCCTGGCACACAATGTCACATGAGAGATTTTTAATAAAGAGATTCAACACAATGTCAGGTAGATGGTTAATCTCTCATGTGGAAGAGTTTCATGATCTCATGCTTTAAATATTGTAAATGTATACAGTTTATTAATTATAATATGTGTTGTGCAGAACAATGATGCAATGCCCCACTATTGCCTCACCTTTTACTTCGCTGGAGTAGAAAGTGTGATAACTAGCCTTGAGTTCACCTATTAGGACCAAAAATGACAATGGGTTCATTAAAAATAACGTACGACAGGTCCATTAATGTGCACAGTCTACCCGCTAATGGTGACCCTGAGGATTCTGGGACTCAGCCAGATGAAAGAGAATATTAAGCTATTGTTGCTCTCTTGATTGAATCTCAAATGAGATTTGGAGAACCCCTGGTGATAAATTCTGCCCTTTAATATCGTCATCTACCATGTGACGGGAAACGTGAGAGAGCTGATTGGAGATCTCCATTGCCATGACAACTCACTCTAATCTGGTTATGAGTGGTGAGCAAGAGGTAATAATTGGATTGTTTGGAGTGAGGGGGAAATATGATATAAATGTTATCGCTCACCCCTCGATCTTTTATGTTCCCTGAGGAACTTCCACTGTGAGTCACAAAACCACAGGTTTTGTCATGTGGACTGTGTTGTCATGGCCATGCGATAGGTGTTGTAAGGCATAGAAGACTGGATTTACTTTTATATGCTTCAAAAGATGTTAAAGAAATTTCTTGCAGTACTTATTCAACTACAGACAGTGTGACCAGTGTAGTCTGATTCCCAAAAGAATGACTCTTCTAAGATGGTTCTTATTAGTAATTCAAACATACAGATCAAGCAGTGTAGTGTGATTCCCCAGGGAATGACTCTTATTAAATAGTTCAGTTCTTCTTACTGAATCAAAAACAAACAGATGTAGTCTGAATCCCCAGTAAATGACTCTTACGAATGGGTTCTTTTTGGTCATACATACAGATTGACCAGTGGAGTCAACCCCAGAATATACAAAAACATACACTGCTACCAGTGCAGTCTGATTCGCAATTTAATGACTCTTATAAAAAGGTTCTTTTTAGTGACTCAAAAACATACAGCATAACCAGTGTAGTCTGATTTCCCCAGTGAACTCTTACGACAACAGTTCTTCTCAGTGAATCAAAAACATACAGTGCGACAAATAATGTGATTCTCTAGCGAATACCTCTTATGGACGGGTTCTTTTTAGTGAATCTAAAACAAAAAGCGAGACCGGTGTGATCTGATTCCCCAGTGAATGACTCCTATGAATCTTTTTTTTGTTGGTGATTTAAAAGCATACAGTTTAACCAGTGTAGTCTGATTCCCCACCTAATGACTCTTATGAGACAGTTCTTTTTAGTGAATCAAGAACATACAGGCCAATCAATATAGTCTGATTCTGCAGTGGATGACTCTTTTGAATCGCTTTTTTTAGTGAATCAAAAACATACACTGCGAAGAGTGTAGTCTGATTCCCAAGTGAACGACTCTCATGAATCAGTTGTTTTTAGTGAATCAAAAACATACACTGCGACGAGTGTAGTCTGATTCCCAAGTGAACGACTCTCATGAATCAGTTCTTTTTAGTGAATCAAAAACATACACTGCGACGAGTGTAGTCTGATTCCCAAGTGAACGACTCTCATGAATCAGTTCTTTTTAGTGCATCAAAAACATACACTGCGACGAGTGTAGTCTGATTCCCAAGTGAACGACTCTCATGAATCAGTTCTTTTTAGTGAATCAAAAACATACACTGCGACGAGTGTAGTCTGATTCCCAAGTGAACGACTCTCATGAATCAGTTCTTTTTAGTGCATCAAAAACATACACTGCGACGAGTGTAGTCTGATTCCCAAGTGAACGACTCTCATGAATCAGTTCTTTTTAATGCATCAAAAACATACACTGTGACGAGTGTAGTCTGATTCCCAAGTGAACGACTCTCATGAATCAGTTCTTTTTAGTGAATCAAAAACATACACTGCGACGAGTGTAGTCTGATTCCCAAGTGAACGACTCTCATGAATCAGTTGTTTTTAGTGAATCAAAAACATAGACTGCGACGAGTGTAGTCTGATTCCCAAGTGAACGACTCTCATGAATCAGTTGTTTTTAGTGAATCAAAAACATACACTGCGACGAGTGTAGTCTGATTCCCAAGTGAACGACTCTCATGAATCAGTTGTTTTTAGTGAATCAAAAACATAGACTGCGACGAGTGTAGTCTGATTCCCAAGTGAACGACTCTCATGAATCAGTTCTTTTTAGTGAATCAAAAACATACACTGCGACGAGTGTAGTCTGATTCCCAAGTGAACGACTCTCATGAATCAGTTCTTTTTAGTGAATCAAAAACATACACTGCGACGAGTGTAGTCTGATTCCCAAGTGAACGACTCTCATGAATCAGTTCTTTTTAGTGAATCAAAAACATACACTGCGACGAGTGTAGTCTGATTCCCAAGTGAACGACTCTCATGAATCAGTTGTTTTTAGTGAATCAAAAACATACACTGCGACGAGTGTAATCTGATTCCCAAGTGAACGACTCTCATGAATCAGTTCTTTTTAGTGAATCAAAAACATACACTGCGACGAGTGTAGTCTGATTCCCAAGTGAACGACTCTCATGAATCAGTTGTTTTTAGTGAATCAAAAACATACACTGCGACGAGTGTAGTCTGATTCCCAAGTGAACGACTCTCATGAATCAGTTCTTTTTAGTGAATCAAAAACATACAGTGCGACGAGTGTAATCTGATTCCCAAGTGAACGACTCTCATGAATCAGTTGTTTTTAGTGAATCAAAAACATACACTGCGACGAGTGTAGTCTGATTCCCAAGTGAACGACTCTCATGAATCAGTTGTTTTTAGTGAATCAAAAACATACACTGCGACGAGTGTAGTCTGATTCCCAAGTGAACGACTCTCATGAATTAGTTCTTTTTAGTGAATCAAAAACATACACTGCGACGAGTGTAGTCTGATTCCCAAGAGAACGACTCTCATGAATCAGTTCTTTTTAGTGAATCAAAAACATACACTGCGACGAGTGTAGTCTGATTCCCAAGTGAACGACTCTCATGAATCAGTTCTTTTTAGTGAATCAAAAACATACACTGCGACGAGTGTAGTCTGATTCCCAAGTGAACGACTCTCATGAATCAGTTGTTTTTAGTGAATCAAAAACATAGACTGCGACGAGTGTAGTCTGATTCCCAAGTGAACGACTCTCATGAATCAGTTGTTTTTAGTGAATCAAAAACATACACTGCGACGAGTGTAGTCTGATTCCCAAGTGAACGACTCTCATGAATCAGTTGTTTTTAGTGAATCAAAAACATAGACTGCGACGAGTGTAGTCTGATTCCCAAGTGAACGACTCTCATGAATCAGTTCTTTTTAGTGAATCAAAAACATACACTGCGACGAGTGTAGTCTGATTCCCAAGTGAACGACTCTCATGAATCAGTTCTTTTTAGTGAATCAAAAACATACACTGCGACGAGTGTAGTCTGATTCCCAAGTGAACGACTCTCATGAATCAGTTCTTTTTAGTGAATCAAAAACATACACTGCGACGAGTGTAGTCTGATTCCCAAGTGAACGACTCTCATGAATCAGTTGTTTTTAGTGAATCAAAAACATACACTGCGACGAGTGTAATCTGATTCCCAAGTGAACGACTCTCATGAATCAGTTCTTTTTAGTGAATCAAAAACATACACTGCGACGAGTGTAGTCTGATTCCCAAGTGAACGACTCTCATGAATCAGTTGTTTTTAGTGAATCAAAAACATACACTGCGACGAGTGTAGTCTGATTCCCAAGTGAACGACTCTCATGAATCAGTTCTTTTTAGTGAATCAAAAACATACAGTGCGACGAGTGTAATCTGATTCCCAAGTGAACGACTCTCATGAATCAGTTGTTTTTAGTGAATCAAAAACATACACTGCGACGAGTGTAGTCTGATTCCCAAGTGAACGACTCTCATGAATCAGTTGTTTTTAGTGAATCAAAAACATACACTGCGACGAGTGTAGTCTGATTCCCAAGTGAACGACTCTCATGAATTAGTTCTTTTTAGTGAATCAAAAACATACACTGCGACGAGTGTAGTCTGATTCCCAAGAGAACGACTCTCATGAATCAGTTCTTTTTAGTGAATCAAAAACATACACTGCGACGAGTGTAGTCTGATTCCCAAGTGAACGACTCTCATGAATCAGTTCTTTTTAGTGAATCAAAAACATACACTGCGACGAGTGTAGTCTGATTCCCAAGTGAACGACTCTCATGAATCAGTTCTTTTTAGTGCATCAAAAACATACACTGCGACGAGTGTAGTCTGATTCCCAAGTGAACGACTCTCATGAATCAGTTCTTTTTAATGCATCAAAAACATACACTGCGACGAGTGTAGTCTGATTCCCAAGTGAACGACTCTCATGAATCAGTTCTTTTTAGTGAATCAAAAACATACACTGCGACCAGTGTAGTCTGATTCCCAAGTGAACTACTCTCATGAATCAGTTCTTTTTAGTGCATCAAAAACATATACTGCAACCAGTGTAGTCTGAATCCTAAGTCAATGACTCTCATGAATCAGTTCTTTTTAGTGAATCAAAAACATATACTGCGACCAGTGTAGTCTGATTTCCAAGTGAACTCTTAAGAAACAGTTCTTCTTGGTAAATCAAGAACATACAGTGTGACAAGTGTCTAAATAGTCTGATTCTCCAGCAAATTACTCTTATGGATTGGTTCTTTTTAGTGAAACAAAAACATACAGCATGACCACTGTAGTGTGATTCCCCAGTGAATGACTCTTATGAATCAGTTCTTTTTAGTAAATCAAAAACATACAGCGCGACTAGTGTAGTCCAGTTGCCATGTGAATGACTCTTATGAGACAGTTCTTTTTAGTGAATCCAAAAGATTCACCACAGTTTGTGTAATCTGATTCCAGACTTAATTACTTTCATGAAATGTTTCTTTTTAGTGAATCAAAAACATACAGCACGGCCAGTGTAGTCCAATTTCCGAAACTGTTATTAAACCGTTCTTTTCAATGAATCAAAAACATCCAGCACGGCCAGTGTTGTCAGTTCTTGAAAGAATGACTCTATTACAATAGTTATTTTTCAGGAATCAAAAAACGTAGTTTAAAATGTTGTAGTGAAATCTTGACTGGTTGTTCATTTGAGAACATTATGAGTTTTGTCTGTTGGAATTTGTAAACATAAATAATGATGCTGTTTTAGCCTTTTTAATTTATTTAGTATACTATATATGTATTATTTAAAAGATAAATTCCTTAAAAATACCAGAAGAATCATTCATGTAATGGGTGAGGAATCTTTTATTCAGTTCATCTCCATTATTTGTTTGTTTACTGTTTGTTTTGCTTCACTTTTCAAGTCTTCCCATGAGACACAATGCTGATTTTGGATGTGAGTTCATGACACTTCACTCTGTTATTGTTGTTGTCATGAATGTGTGTGTGCTATCAGATGTCTAAGTATTACTCAGAAATTAATCAGAAATGACACACATCTACTCCCACTGCAGTCTGTACTCAGTCCACTGTTGCTCTCCTAACACATCTCATGCTAAAAGCTCCACCCACACTGAGCCTTTGCTGTCCAGATGGAGTTTTAGTTCAGCACAAACCACATACGAAACACACAAGGAAAACTCAGTGCTTCTCGTACCTGGCAGGAGAGAGGTGTCTCTGGAAAAAAAACAATGTTTTCATTACATCATATACATTTTAAAGAGTACTGGTGGGGTTAAAGGTCAGCCTGACTTTGGAGTGTTCCGAGCAAATTTTGTGATAGTGTGGGAGTGTGTGAATGTATAAAACATGAGAGAATAGTAGGGAGTGTTACTTTTTGTTTATGTTTTGCTGGCTGATACGACCAAGGGAGTCAATGTTTGGCTAAAATCTCAGTCTCAGACGGCACACCTACGGATCGCCCACAGTCCTTTACCTGCCCATCTGATGCATGTCGCACAGAAAAATGGCTAAAATCACCAGTTACAATCTGATTAGCTGGTTTGATACATTTTCCACAAATAAAAGTAATGTATTCTTTATATTATTCTGCCTGGAAATTGTTTAACAAGTTTAAAGTTAGTGCTTTTGAACCAAAAGTTGGAAATGTTAGTAACCTTATAACTCTAGATGTTCAGATAATTCATCATCGCTCTGGTCTTTTGGTCAATTCTAACTTTTTTTCTCAGAATTGCGTAGAAACTTGAAATTCTGACTTTTGTTTTCCGAATTGTGAAATATAAACTTAAAATTTTGAGAAATGAAGTCAGAATTGTGTGATATAAACTCGCAATTGTGAGTTATAAAGTCAGAATTGAGATATAAACTTGCAAATCTGACTTTTTTCTCTCTCAGAATTACATGATATAAACTCCCAGTTGCGAGATAGAAAGTCAGAATTGGGAGACAAACTCGCAATTCTGAGAAATAAATTCAGAATTGCATGATATAAACTCGCAATTGTGAGTTATAAAGTCTTTTTATAAAAGTCTTTTTTCTCAGAATTGGAAGTTTATATGTTGCAATTGGGACTTTTTTTCCTCAGAATTGTATCACGAGTAGTGCTGTCATTGCAAATCACCATAACATATGAAAGGACAGTGCGACAAAGATATCGCTTTTCTCACATTCACATTTAAACTAATGTTTTATTGTGAATATGAGATTAAGCTGAAGAATAAGAATCAAACTATTGTATAAACACAATATCACACTCATAGCCATGCAATATGGCTGTATATTAGCATGCTGTGATTACCAATATAAACTTGCAAATCAGACTTTTTTTTTTAGAATTGTGTGATATAAACTCATTTTATTTTCTCTAAACTTTCTCACAATTGCAAGTTTATATCATGCAATTATGACTTTATATCACAATACTGACTTCTTTCTCACAACTGAGAGTTTATATCACAAAATTATGATTTTTTTTTCTCGCAGTCACGTGTTTATTTCTCAGAATTGACTTTATATCTCGCAAACTTGCAAATCTGTCTTTTTTCCTAAGAATTGCGTGATATGAACTCGAAATTGTGATTTTAATCAGAATTGGGAGTTTATATGTTGCATTTGTGACTTTTTTTTCTCCGAATTGGGAGATATAAACTGGAAATGTTAAGACATGAAGTCAGAATTGCGTAATATAAACTTATAAGCAAATATAACCTTTTTTCAGAATTGCATGATATAAACTTGCAATTGTGAGTTATAAAATCAGAATCTCACAATTCTGACTTTTTTCTCAGAATTGGGAGTTTATATCACGTAATTCTGTTTTTTTTTTCTTCGAATTGCGAGTTTATTTCTCATAATTGTGATATAAACTTGCAAATCTAACTTTTTTCTTAGAATTGCGTGACATAAACTATATCACAAAAATCTTTCTCGTAATCGCATGTTTATTTCTCAGAATTGACTTTATGTCTCGAAAACTTTTTTCTAAGAATTGCTTGATATAAACTCGCAGCTGCGAGTTATAAAGAGAATTGTGAGACAAACTCGCATATAAGATATAAACTCACAATCCTGATTTTTTTCCCGCAGAATTGCGTATTTATATCTCGCAATTGTGACTTTTTTTCTTAGAATTGCACATTTATATCATGCAATTCTGACGATTTTCGAACAATTCCGACTTTATTTTTCAGAATTGTGACTTTATATCTTTTATTTCTGAGAAATTTCTCATAATTGCAAGTTTGTCATGAAATTCTGATTTTTTTCTTGCAATTCCGACTTTTTATCTCACAATTGTGAGTTTATATCACATTTTGTCACATTCAAAGTAATGTTTTGTTGTGAATATGAGATTGAGCTGAAGAATGAATGAATCAAACTGTTATGTAAACAATGTTGTCTTGTTGTATTTTGATATACAGCTATATTGCACAGCTACTCGTGTAATATTCCACACCTACTTGTGATGATCTATTTCAGTAATCATGCTGTTATGTTTCCTATAGTCTGTAGGCAGCAGCAGCTTACTAGGTTTTGGAACACAGCCTATCTTTTATCTTCTGTGGCAGGTGGGCGAGGTAAAATAGGCGGGGTCAGACTGACTCTGCTGCATCTGTAATGGGCTCTGGTGCTGGTTTGGTGCCCAGTGGAACTGGCAGGATTTGGGAGCATCAATGCCAGCGCGTTTCGCAGCAGGCTGGGCTTACTTACACAGCAGAAGAGCACACATGCTCACCTGAGATACATCACACACAAACTTTATATAAGCATACCCAGAGACAAACCTCAGATAAACCTAAACAAACATGGTCCAAAAATTAGCACTGACAGCTCGGCGGAGCGCAAAAAGCCTGAGAACAGGGATATTTGGGTAAATACAGCTGGGCACTTTTAGCTCAATGTTCCGCCCTGTCATTCAGCGAAATATGACCGTTGGAGGATCAAAGTCTTAGTCGTAATGAAGGAAAAAGAAACTAGGTGACTTTGCAGAGTCTCTTTTGTTTTACAAAACTCCAAAATCAGAACAGAATCGTAACCTGATGGACCACACGGCTTCAGCTCAAATTACAAATACTGAAGAAATGTATGATCACTTCTTCAAAGGGCGCTTGAAAAGCTGTCATTTGAAGCAAATGCATTATTTGCTGGACTCGTTTTCCCTTGGTAAGAGAAAGCAGTGCATTTGTCTTAAAAGTAATAAACACACAATAAAAACTCTATGAGTTTAGAGAAATGGTTTATGAAACTGAGAGATAATCACACCGATGCCCTGGAGTGCTGTTGCATTGGTTGTAAAAGATGCTTTGATGTGAATTACTCCCCACTAATTCAAACCAAGGCAGATGAAGCACGTTTCTTTTGCTCACTACTTTCCTTTAGTTTCTAGGGTCTTAAAATGTAGCAGACTTTTAGGTCTCAAGACAGCTTAAATGTGTTTAAAGGGATAGTTCACACAAAAGAAGATATTTTGATGAATGTTGGTAATCAAACAGGTGCCGGTAGCCATTGACTTCCATGGAAAGAAATACTGTAAAAGTCAAGTCAGTTTTAACCAAACCAATGGTTAACTGTTTGTTTACAATCATTCTTCAAAATATCTTCTTTTGTGTTTAACTTGAGGAGTAAATGATGACAGAATTAGGTGAACTATCCATTTTTACCAGTCAAAAGTTTTTGAACAGCAAGATTTTTAATGTTTTTTTTTTAATGTCTCTTCTGCTCACCAAGCCTGCATTTATTTGATCCAAAGTGGAGCAAAAACAGTACAATTCGGAAAAAAATAAAAATTATTCCTGTGATTTCAAAGCTACATTTTTAGCATCATTCCTCCAGTCACATGATCCTTCAGAAATCATTCTAATATTCTGATCTGATCCTAAAAAAACACTTATTATGATTATGTTGAAAACAGTAGAATTTTTTCAGATTTCTTTGATAAATAGAACAGAACAAAAATAAAAAATCTTTTGTAACATTATAAATGTCTTTATCATCACTTTTGATCAATTTAAAGCAACCTTGCTAAATAAAAATATACTTTTAAATTTTTTTTTCAGATAAATGCTGATCTTTGGATGTTTCTGTTCATCAAAGAATCCTGAAAATTGTACTCAACTGTTGATAATTGGTTGATAAAAATTGATAATAACAATAACAATGTTTCTTGAACAGCAAATCAGCATATTAGAATGATTTCTGTAGGATCATGTGACACTGAAGACTAAAAAAAATTTTAATGGAGCTGAAAATTTAGCTTTGACCACAGGAATAAATTACATTTTAAAATATATTTAAATAGGAAACAGTTTTAAATAGTAAAAATATTTTAAAATTTTACTGTTTTGCTGTACTTTGGGTCAAATAAATGCAGGCTAAGCAGAAGAGACTTCTTTAAAAAAAAAAACATTAAAAATCTTACTGTTCAAAAACTTTTGAGTGTATATAAAACGATAGATGAGAAGAGCTAAAATGTGGCTAAAATAAGGCTTTGGCCAACATACTCTTTTGTAGGAAGTGTTGTGTTGCAAGAAAACAGTGAATAAGGCATCAAAAAGTTTACTTTCACCTAATGTCTTTTTATATTTTTTTCGTCTTACTTTTGATTTATCCAGGCTCTTATTTCTGCACCACAAACCTGAAACCTCCTCTCATATCCGTTAAGGACTCTAGACAGTGATCTGGTGATCATAAAGCTTAGACGCGTCCATGGAAATACAACCATTTAATCGAGCAGTTACTGTCCTGCACCCCTGGCAATTTCTGCAGAGACAGTAAGCGCTGCACAATCTTTCATCATTAATAAAAATACCCTGACTATCCTGCTGATGTTTTGCTCTGAGAGGATGTGAAGGTTTATGGATGCTGACTCAATTTGCAATAAAAAAAGAAATCTTAAGCCATTGCCTGCAGTGCTGGTCTGATAGAGGGAAACAAATGCATATTATACCTTCTGAAAGCAGGCATGCCAGCGCAGTGATTTGGGAAAAATAAGGTGAATATTTCACAAGTGAGGTTTCTCCTCATATTGTATTTAATCTGAAGAGTGAAGTAAATGTGGCTTTTCTGTGCATGCAAGTGCTGTAAAAGGTGAAGATATCAGGTGGTGTGGTTCGTTGTAAAGTGCAAAGAGAATTCCTTGAAATTCCTAGAGCAGGTGTGGAGGATGAAAGAGAAATTAGTGGTTTCCTCTCAAGGCTACTCATCTGGTTAGTTAGTAGTGCTGTTTTCCACCGACTCCACCGTTGATGGACGTCATGTGGCATCAGGTGTGCAGTATGTGGTTTCCTAGTCCTGTCTGCTAAACATGGAGTTTATTTGATCTCTCTTTATGTGTGCATGAGATAACAAGGCTTACATTAAATGTAACAGTGAATGTTACAGTAAAACTATGGTTGTGCAATATAAACTGTATGAGGAACAAAAGGCGTTTGTGGTTGGTCAAACTGAACCAGGATTTCCAGAGATCTTGAAGAATCTTGACAACATTTGTGTTTGTTCTTATCACTTTTGGTCATGTAAGTGAAATATTAGGCTAATATCTTAATTAACACTGCTTTACCACCTATTAACTTTAGTTTGTCAAAATATTGTGCCATTTCCTACTTACTAAGTCCTTATGATTTAGCAGCTTCCACACGTTTTTTCCATGGTTTAGACAGCATAAATTAACAGAACAACATTTCAGATTTTCATTAAGTTAAAGTGTTTCATTTGATATTTAATCTTATATTAGCTTTATTTCAATTAACAAAATTTTTTGAAGTTTAAGTTAACCGTAAAAAAGTGATTTAAATGTTTTTAATGCTTTATTAGAGCAGCCATGTACATCACAATGAAACCTAACCGATAAATAAATGGTAAAACTTTACAATAACGTTTAGTTTGTTATCATTAAATGTATATTAGGTATCATACTTAAAGAGTTTCTTATTTTCTTTTATTTCCTTTAATGTCTTTCAGGTGAGTTTTATTCATTGCACGATAGATATGAGACTGGAAGCATAAAAGTTCCTCATACAAAACTGACCAATCAGAATGAATATTCACAGACGCAACGGCGTTTGCCTTTGTCCAAAATGCGACTAAAAAAGGTTTTTAATTATTATTATTTATAGTCTATATCTTTGGAGCCTAATTTGTTTTTGTATTGTTGGTTACAAGTTCTTCATTTAAAAAAAGTGACTGAAAAGGAAAAAGGAAATGTCCCGCCTTCTTCTGTATACATAACCAATCATTCGTCAGAGTTAACCGTTTAAGCCAATCAGCTTTCAGTATCACTTTAACGTGGCACCAAGCCTGCTTGAGTTGAAAACAAACAGGTGAAACATTCATATTTAGACAAAATGAAATCTGTAAACTTAATGGATGACCTTCAAACTACGTTTGACTTAAGGAGAGAGTGGATAATGGACTTCCTACGCATCGGTATGTAGATTTTAGACGCTCCATTCATGTATTATTAGGGTTTATTGTGATTATAGTTTGTGACTCGGATAATTTTGCTTTGAGATACTGTAACAATGTGTTTTGTGTTCGTCATCGGAGATTATAATGCGTTATTAATTAGCAAATCGTATAGGTTTGATCAGTATTCATTTTCATATCAGCCTGCCTGAAAAATTAAAATACTTCAGTTAGATTCAGTGAGTCAGATTCAGTTATCTTTCTGACCGAATCGTGAGTTCGTTAAATGATTCAATCTGGTATTTCCTGCATTTTTGAGTTTTGAACGATTCATTGAACCGACTCATTAGAGCAGGGGCGTAGCAGGCAATTTAAAAGTGGGGGGGACAGTATGGTCATGTGACCCAAAGGTGATGTTCATACAGTATAATACATTAGGGCTGCACGATTTTGAGAAAAAACCTAATTGTGGTTTTTCTGACAAATATTGCGATTGCGATGCGATTTTCGGTTTTTGCTTTCGATACTTTTAAGTGCATAAAACTAAAATTCTGAATAAAATATGTTGTTACTATTACGAAACAGAGGGTTAAATTATCTAGAGGTCGACCAATATTGGTTTTTACCGATACCGATAGCTAGGTTGGACCACACTGGCCGATACCGATTAATTAACCAATAGTTTTTGAAAATGGATACTGAAAGGCAACTAAAATAGTGCTCTACTAGTTTTTAAAAAAGTATTAAACCATACTTTGTAAATTAATAAAAATATTAATTATATATTGATCATTAAAGTTATTTCATAGTTCATTAATGTTAACAAAATAAACTTCAAAATTTAACAATATATCAGTAAATGTTGAAATTAACACACTTTAACAAGGAACAACACTTCTATTCTACAGCTTTCATAAATCTTAGTTGATGTTACAAATGGGCTCATTGTAAAGGGGTGGGAATCTTTACATTTTAACATTATAAAATTGCAGTTTCTATGCTTTTTGTTTATATTAAAATTAATTTACTTTTTTTTTTTTTATCTAAGCAGGCTACTTTTTAAAACAATAGACAGTAACATATGACAGTGGCTGCTTTAACAGGCTTCAATGAATGCACCAATCTATTTCGATATATCAGATGTTTTGTCCTGCTCTGAAAACAAAACTGGCTGTGTTTACATCAGTTTCGTATAAAAGTATTCGAAAATGCAAGTTCATTTAACCGCATCCACAATCGAGCTTTTTAGGAGGAACAAAGAGAAAGTGAAAGTCTATCAGTGCGCGAGTTTTGTGCATCTAATAGTACTGCATTACAAACGGCAGAAATGAAGGCATATCTAAAGTAAAACACTGCGGGTGGAAGCACACACTGTCAAACAATGCGCACGTGTCGCATAGTGCAAATTCTGTGCAATGAAGTCTGCTGAGTCTCTAGCGCGCACACGTGCCATATGCGGGAAAAAAAACACAAGCTCGTTGCAAAGAGGATTGCGAATGCGATGCATCGGAGAATCCATTTTTCACCCAGCCTTAATGAAACCGGGCAAAAGTGCATTGCTGCGTTGCGCTGACAACTCACAGGTATCACACACACACACACACACACACACACACACACACACACACACGACGCGTCGCGTGTAGTTCAAGGGGAAGTCTAAAACAGTTTATTTAATCACCAAACGGGCAAATGTTTACTTAAAGAATGATCAAAAAAGCAGCAAAGATTAGTTTAAACAACAGATCAAACGAAAAGAGAAAGAGCGATATATATTGTTGTAGCCATTTAAGATTTTTTTTTTCAGTTTTACATTGTTTAAATATTATTGGTTTGTGTTTTGTTTAAGTTTAATTTGTTTATTACGAAATAAGTTTGTGTAACTTGTAAATGTCATAAAGGATATACAGCAATACGGCGGGAGAATTGGAGAGGGTCAGACACAATTTTTTGACAACTTCGTACGTTTTTATTTGTGGGAAATCCTTTCTTAAACGAATTTCGTTTTGTATAATTTTTATCTTAATTTTTAATACATATTTTTGTTGATCAGTTATTAAAATCAAATAAGAACAAGGAAAACTGGCATTGTGAAATTGAAAGTGAAATAAAGTGCGTATAACTGCCATGCTTCCGCGGCCTGAGGAAAAGGCTAAAACATAAATTATATGAATTATATGAATTGTATGAAGCATACAGACTTTATTAGAGCTACAGAAATACAAACGTTTCGCTTAAATGCACAATCCTTAATCTTCCAGCCCAGGGTCAAGTCTTTATGAACATTTACAAAGATTTGGGACAGATATGATGTAATGTAAAACTATGAATTAGCTGCTTTGCTGCTGACAGAAAGCCGGTGCACTGCATACAACCTTGTTTCCATTGCCATTTCTGATTGGCCAGCAAGCCAGGAACGCAAGATTCGACCATTTTGATTGGCTAATAGGTTTGTCATTCAAATGTCAGAGGCGGGGAAAAAACCTCAGCCTCCTGAGGTTAGGTTATTGCGGGAGTTAAAACCTCAATATCGATGCGATAAAGGTTAATCGTGCAGCCCTATAATACATTCTGTTTACAAGAACAAGAAGATTTGAAGCTCATGGCAGACGCCCAAGAGATTTGCGCTGTGATTGGCTAAATGTTACTTCACTCAAATCTAAGTAACAAATCAGAGACCAGGGGCGGAAATATTGGCGCTAGGTCAAAAAAAGTGCGGGGGACAGAATCACCTGTTTCTAAAAGTGAGGGGGACGTGTCCCCCCCGTCCCCCCGGTTGCTACGCCCCTGCATTAGAGTCATTGTTCGTGAGTCGGACTACACCGTTTGCGCTGTAAACAATGCCACTGAACCGAATGAAACTCACATATTTAGCTGAATATTGATGCTTAAAATGGTCAATTATAGTCATGTTTTGGGCTGTACTAATTGGCCAGACCAAGAAAAACATTTGGAGTACTATAGACTGCCCCAAAAGTCATAACAAATGAAAAAGAATAGTGCAAAAAACTGAGGAACCAAAGGGCGTTTATGGTTGGCCAAACTGAACCAGGATTTCCAGGGCAAGAATCTTGACAACATTCGTGTTTCTTCTTATCATTTCCGGTCCTTTTTACCAAGTCCTTCTCTATATGACTTAGCAGCTTCCACACATTTTTTTCCATGGTTTAGACTAGGGTGACCATATTCTGAGAATCAAAAAAGAGGACCCCTCCATTACATGATGAGTAAATGATGACAATTTTTATTTTTGGGTGAACTGTCCCTTTAAGAACTTTATAAGACCCATATTTAATTCGTTAATCAGGCTCTTATTGAATTAACATTAAAACGAATTACAACTAAACATTTAAAAGAAAGAAATTATTGCTTAGAATATAAGTATTAGTAAGACGGTGGTCACAAGAAAACATTAGTTATGTGTTTTTTTTTATAGTTTAAAAATAAACTATGAAATTTGTAATAATTTTGTTTTGACAGTATTTATTTATTGGTGTTTTCCACTTAACTTCATCATGCAGTTTCCAATGTCGTGGCTGTTTTCAGACAGCCCAGCAGAACTTACAGAAACTTTAATGTTCTCATATCACATGACTCAGGGCTGCCAACTTTTGACTTCAGCTTGGAGTGAGAATTCCCACAGCCGTCCCTGTAGGGGGGTCCGGGGGCATGCTCCCCCGTAAGAAAATTTTGTACATTTTACAGTTAAATTCATCTATCTGGTGCACTTTGAGAGTTCACAATTAAGAGCTCCAATACAGTTTCAGTGTGAAAACTAAACAAAGAAAAAAGCTGGTCAATTGACTCGATCTTGAGGTTTAAAGGGGACTCAATCCTCTTTTTAGTGTGATATGGTGTCTCAGTCTAAATTACTCTCACACTGGTATATTTAGAAACCAAACAATTTAGAATTAAAAAAGAATTAGAAAGAACAACAACAATAATAATTTTATATTAACAACAGTAATATTGAAAACAATTCTGTAAAGTAAATAAAAACAAGTATTTCACCGGTATGTTATTTTACCTTTTTCTACAGTTTTCTACATGTTTTGGTGATTTGAGAAAATTTACCAGCCATAAATATTTTTCCTGGCCATGAAACTGTTTTTGCAGAGGCTGCTACTACAACTAAACATTTTTAATAATAATAAATACATTGAAAATTAGAACTAAACACTGCATATTAATCTTGATACAAGCAAAGATGCTACACACGTTCGCATGAGCAGTGTGTGATACTGTTTTTATCATAAAATGTAGTAAAGTAACTGTTGCAGTGCTGCAAAACTGTTCACTTTTTACCACAACAAGAAACGCAAATTTACAGTGAAAGAATTGCAAGATTTAGTCATTATACTTTTATAAATAATTACAGCCGCATTTAAACAGCCGCAAGTTTTGGTCCATTTACAATGAAACGCAACCCTGGAGTTTTCAGACTAAAACACACAAACTAATGCTGTCACCAGATGACCTGATAATAAATTTAGACAGTTTTAAGAAAGACCAAACAAGGTTTACAAGGATAGGGCCATAATTCTCCTGGACATAACGCAAGTGGAAAGGCAGCCTCTGAAAGTCTAAACAAACGAAAAGACTGAAATTAAAAATAAAGATTTATATTAATTTATAGTATGAGACCCTTATGTTATATGTTGCATGTTCTCTTGTTTTTTTAAAGACATAAACGAGCAATGTTTTGGAAAAAAAGAATGGATTTGTAGCGTTTTGAAAAAAATCATTGTTTAACATGTTCAGAATGAGCCAACATACCATTTTAACAGGATAAATTGAATATTAACAAAATATATGGGTCTAGGAAAAAAATGTAATTTTCCTGAAAATTATTAAAATGGATTTATAGCGTTTTGGAAAAGAGCTCCTCATATATTGACACGAAAAATTCAAATATTTTGCTGTTGATATATTAGTCTGCTGTTCTGAGAAAATAATTTTTTTTCGAAAAAGAATCCTTCATTCATGAGATTTATCACTCTCGAGGACGAAAAACAAAACTTTTATTCAAATTCTGAACGGATTATATGTAGCCTTGGAGTGCGCAATAGCCCTTCCTTGATAATCACTAAACGTGTCGCTTCAGTTAATCGCAAAAGTCCTTTTATTATCAATGAACCGCTTATTTACAGTGAGAGGACTGGCAAGTGCAATCTGGCGTTTAGAGGTGAGTGAATTCAGAACGCAATGGCCAATCACAGGCGTTCTAGATCAACATATATGTCTGTGATTGGCTACATTGCTCAGCGCTATGAAAACACGTTGTCTTTTGGCGATTTCCAGAGCACAAACACAAATACGCACTGGAGCTTTTGCCAAATCTGTTTAGCCAATATCTTATATTATTACAGTTTTAACTGAGGGTGCTTTTGACTGCGTGAGAAAATGGATGTGTGGCGTGAGAGCGTGTGAAAAGTGTCAATTGCGTGAGTCTCACGCTGAATGCGTGAGAGTTGGCAGCCCTGCATGACTGTATAACACAATTCTGTGTGTTATCTGAACGGATCAAGCAACTTGCGCTGTTTATCACTGTACATCGTGGCAGAATCGCAGCGCGCGTTCATCAGCTCTGTGCGGGTGACTGATCCCACCGCTTCACACTTTTCGGCTATTTGCGGTTTTGAATGCGCTATAATTTAAAATAGCGGCTAATATGGGGGAGGTCTCCCTCGCTTCGGTGGTCGGCCCACTTCACCACCGCCCCACCGGGAATGTCCCGGGGCTTCCGATGGCCAGTACATCCCTGGTACTTCAGAATAATGCCGGGGGACAGTGGCTGCATTTAAAGTGCTGAATGACGGTCAGTGAAATGAGGTAAAAAAAAAAAACCCGGACATTTTATGATATTTTACAAAATCCCCCCGGACATAATTTTATAGCCAAAAAGGAGGACATGTCCGGGTAAAAGAGGACGTATGGTCACCCTAGTTTAGACAGCATAAATTAGCAGAACAACATATTCAGTAGTACATTAACCATGCAATCCATGCTGTTGATTACAAGAATAACTGAATCTGGAACTCTAAAGAGGGCACAAAACATTTACAAATGCTGTTGTCTTGAATAATTTGCTCCATGTAGCAAGTCAGCTGTTTATCTGTTTGAATAAAAGGTTTGGTCTGTGATTTATGACAGATGACCTACATGTGCCGCTTGCTTTCTCATTAGCACATATTATATCTGCTAATGAACCAAGACTGTACAAGATGTTGCAATAGTTCTTCCTATTTAAACCCCGTCCATATGTACTTGGCCCATTTACAGTCAACAAATGAATAATTAGTGCTGTTTTACATGCTGACTTAGCAAATGATGTGAAGTTAACTGCATACTCAGGTGTTTGTGTAGATGCTAATTTGCCGTTTAGATGATACTTTTATCCAAAGCATGCATTTTGCATACGCTCTTTCTGGGAAAAGGCAACAGAGGGTTTGCACTTGCATCACGATTTGGTCAGTTACCCAGATGCGTGTCCATATTGCAGATACTCGGATGTAAACAACAGCATGGATCGCATGGTTAATGTACTACTGAATACATTGTTCTGGTAATTTATGCTGTCTAAACCACGAAAAAAACACGTGGAAGCTGCTAAATCATATAGAGAATGACTTAGTAAGCAGGAAAGAGCACAATATTTTCACAAACTAAAGTTAATAGGTGGTAAAGGTACATATGAGCAGTATGAATTAAGACATTAGCCTAGAATTTCACCTACCTGACTGGAAATGATAAGAACAAACACAAATGTTGTCAGGATTCCTGCTCTGGAAATCCTGGTTCCGTTTGGCCAAGCACAAATGCCTTTTGTTCCTCAGACAGTTTTTTTGCACTCTACTCCTTGGTTTTTCCCAGTCCATCCGATTAGTACAGCCCAAAACATTATCCCCTATGAAGGTAAAACAGTAGCAAAACTCGAGAGCTTGCTAATTTGAATGTGAGAACTTGTCATATTAATATTCGTATTTGTAAGCTGAAATTTGAACTCACAGCTCTGATGTGAAAAGCTGAATCTGTCGATTTGCACACACAGACAATGATCAAAACACCCGTGTTTTGAATTTGAAGTTGCAAATTAATAACTACAAATGTGTAAAATGACATCCACACAAACAAAATGACAGACGCAAGTGTGTATACAACATATATGCTTTTGCACTTTTTACTTCAGTTTTACTGTACAACCTCAAGTCAGCACTTACAACCTCTCAGATCTGGCAGTACAACTTCAGATCCTAGCGCTTTGACTTTTGCTACTCTTTTTGCGATATTCCTGTTGCAAAACTCACTCGTGCACTTGTACATGCAGACGTGAGAGCTCAGAGCCGGGGGCGGGGCTAGGGTGGGAATGAAGTCATTTTATTGGTCGATGCCTGACCAATGAACAACGCTAGTCAACGCGAATTACAGTGCAGTAAGAAACATTTTTAATGCATAGGTATCAGTTATTAGTAAAACACTCTAAACAATTTTCTTTGAATATCCTTAGCTTTTAGGGGACTTTGCACTGCATTCATCTTGTCATTCAGTTATAATCTGCTAAACAAATAATGCAACATCTTTCATATGTATATCCTACTGCATATTGCAGAGTAATATAGCTGTACCAGAACCGCTGAGAAACAGAGTTGCGACATGCTTTGATCTCGCCGCCACGCGGTCACGTGGTTCATGGAGCTCTCAATGGTTCCAAAAACTCTGCCTTGTGAATATATTTGAATGGGATTAATCAGAACAGACAGGAGTTTCGCTGTATTTGCAGCAATTTCTAGTAATTATTAACACATAATGTGCATTGATTTTGGTACTAAATAATATGCGCAATAATTACGATGGCCATTTAAAATGTAACGTTTTTAATATGCTTATTATTCCAGCGCAAAGAGGCAAATTAGAGGCATTTAGTGGCTAGAAAGATAATATGTAATGTCATGGTTTAACCACTAGATGCCATTTTAATAAATTCTTTAGCTCTAGTTGCTCAAAACAGTATTGCCGGTCATAACTGCTTATTTTTTTAGATTTTGCTTTTTAATGTACATTCAGGCATTGTCAAGCACTCGATTTTTATACGTTTTTTAAATTGTTGCATTTAAAAATGTTCATTAATGATATGCCATGTTATTTTATGCTATTCATATAAGGACAAGGGAATATTAATAAAGACAAGCAAATAAGGAATTTAACCCAATAAAGAAGTTTAAATATAGAAATAATAAAATAATAAAAACAACAACAGAGTTATATGGCAACTCTGGTACAGCGATATTCATTGGTCAGGCATCGACCAATAAAATTACTTCATTCCCACCCTAGCCCCGCCCCCGGCTCTGAGCTCTCACATCTGCATGTACAAGTGCACGAGTGAGTTTTGCAACAGGAATATCGCAAAAAGAGTAGCAAAAGTCAAAGCGCTAGGATCTGAAGTTGTACTGCCAGATCTGAGAGGTTGTAAGTGCTGACTTGAGGTTGTACAGTAAAACTGAAGTAAAGTGCAAAAGCATATATGTTGTACACACTTGCGTCTGTCATTTTGTTTGTGTGGATGTCATTTTACACATTTGTAGTTATTAATTTGCAACTTCAAATTCAAAACACGGGTGTTTTGATCATTGTCTGTGTGTGCAAATTGACAGATTCAGCTTTTATACATCAGAGCTGTGAGTTCAAATTTCAGCTTACAAATACGAATATTAATATGACAAGTTCTCACATTCAAATTAACAAGCTCTCGAGTTTTGCTACTGTTTTACCTTCATAATCCCCCGGTTTCACAGACAAGGCTTAAGCCTAGTCCTAGACTAAAATGTAAGTCTGAGCTGTTTCAGCTGAAAGAAACTTGCACTGACTGATCTTAAAATATGTCAGATTTTTTGTTTTTACCTAAGGAATATTTCTAAAAACTACATAAATGTCCTAATTGAACAATGGCCTAATCCTGGCTTAACCTAAACCCTGTCTGTGAAACCGGGCCTATATGTTTTTTAGTTTTTATTTATTTATTATTACATATCGGATGGTCACTTTGTTATCCCAAAGCCTCATACTTGGAAAAAAGGTCAAGAGTGGGACACTCATGGACTGTAAATGCTTAACAGGCAGTCTTGGCTGCATCCCAATAGATGAATTTATCACAGTGACCAATAGTACTGCAATAAAGCCCTCCAGACAAGAGCAGACGTAGAGTTAGCATTTTCATGCAATGCTCAATGCTGCATTGGGAACTCGATTACTAGATACTTTTACGGCAAATTAAAAGAGCCCATTCAGTCCCGTCGGCACTAGATTATTGACTGCTAGTGATCAGTCATCAGCTTTCAATGAAGCCAGTAGGTTTTGTGCCGGTAGACAGCTGGGCTCAGAGTCAAAGGGAGTTTGGATAGACTCCATCAGGAGTGCTGAACATGTAATATCCATTTCTAAACACTACATTCCTGGAATGGAACAGATTAGCCTTGTTCTTCCTTTCGGAGCAGGGAATTCTGTGTTTTTCGGAAGCCTTCTATAAAACTAGCTGTAAAAGAAGTAGTTGCACATATTTACTCTGATATTTTTGTATTGTTAATTTCAGACTTGGTATGCTAGAGTTAACACTAATAACCTGATTTAACCGTAAGTTAAAACGTACAAGCACAGCACTGCAGCTAATCGACCTAAATGGAAGGCGAAAGTCCATCAGGAATCATTTGTTAAAGTCTATCGTAGACGTTTCTTAGTGCTGGCATCTTCCCAATCCTGGGACTTCAGGCCGGATCGATCCATCTCGTTCTGCGGATCTTTCACCAACGGCTGAACTCTGTCTCTTTTCTGCCAGCAACTCTCCTCCCACTCCTCTGATCCTCTCCACCTCTTTCTATCATTCTCTGACCATCTGTAGCTCCTGGCACGGCTCTGCATGATAATAAATAGAAATAAGACCATTTCTACATTACTGTGAATTAAAGGAATAGTTCACCTAAAAATGAAAATGTTGTCATTATTTACTCACCCTCATGCCGTTTCAAACCTGTATGGTTTTCTTTCTGTGCAAGACAAATTTAGAAATAATGAGTCATTTATTGGCTGCTCTTTTACATGCAATTATAGTGAATGGTGGTTGGCACTTTTAAGGTGCAAAAGCACCATAAATGTATCATATCCACCTTATTCTTCAACGTAGAAGTTTAGCCGCTATAGAGAAATAACTAGAAGAATAACAACGTGCAGTAAACGGTAAAACAGTTTGCACTACAAAGCATTGTGTTCATAATACATAAAAATAATATGGTAAGGAACACCAATTTGCAATATCAAGCAGCAAAACAACAGCTAAAAATACAACTAAAAGTACAGCTAAAAATGCTCATCTTTGAATCATCATTTTTTTATGATTAAAAAAAATGTTATTTGAAAAAATATAAATGTACACTACCAGTCGAAAGTTTTTGAACAGTAAGATTTTTAATGTGTGTTTTTTTTTTTATGAAGTATCTTCTGCTCACCAAGCCTGCATTTATTTGATCCAAAGTACAGCAAAAACAGTAAAATATTAAAATATTTTTACTATTTAAAATAACAGTTTTCTATTTGAATGTATTTTAAAATGTAATTTATTCTTTTGATTTCAAAGCTGAGTTTTTAGTATCATTCCAGTCACATAATTCTTCAGAAATCATTCTAATATTTGGATGTATTATTATTATGTTAAAAACAACAAGGTAGAATTTTTTTTTCAGGTTTCTCTGATGAATAGAAAGCTCAAGAGATAAATGATAGATAAATAAAAGTATTAATTTCTATAATTTCTTTCCCAAAAAAATAAATGGTGTAGTGTATAATATTACAAAAGGTTTTTATTTCAAATAAATGCTCATCTTTGAATCTTTCTATTAATTAAAGCATCCTGAAAAAAATTATTTAATTTGAATATTGATCATAATAATAATAATAATAAATACTAATAATCGAAAATGTTTCTTGAACAGCAAATCAGCATATTAGAATGATTTCTGAAGGATCATGTGACTGGAAATGGTAATGATAATGATGCTAAAAATTCAGCTTTAAAATCACAGGAATAAATTACATTTTAAAATATATTCAAATAGAAAACAGTTATTTTAAATAGTAAAAATATTTCAGAATTTTAGAGTTTTTACTGTACTTTGGACCAAATAAATGCATGCCTGGTAAGCAGAAAAGACTTAAAAAAAACATAAAAAAATCTTACTGTTCAAAAACTTTTGACTGGTAGTGTTTATAAATATAACAATTAAATATAAATATAATAATAATAATAATTTAATTTAGCTTATTGTGCTAAACTGTGTAATAGTATAATGTTAAATACAAAAAAAAAACTACTACAGCTGTAAAATTACAATGAATATTGTAATATTTATTTTCAAACGTTATACCATCAAGCTTTTATTTTATTGGGAAACCGCTTCTCTTTTGTTGATAGCAGCGGTTTTATAAGCTTTTATAAGTTTGAAGATGGTTGGTTGCACACATGAGCCACTAAGCCATATCACGATTTCTGTTTAATTTCAATGAATCATACAGCCATAGAAGTTACATATATAGCTTTAGAAGATTAGCAATAAAGCCATATTTACAAAATAGTGTAGTTTCGCTTCAGAAGAAAGGCAGTCCACCTGTGGAGAGGAATGTTGACTTTCGCATGTGATTTTACGGCTGGAAATGTTTTTTGAGAAAGTGCTGAGTGCATGTTTATAGAGCGTATGGAGTATTTTTTCACATGTGTTTCATTAGTCGATGTGTGCATGTGTATATACGAATCTGTTCAGTGTGTTCTGTAAAAAGGCAGGAGGGCGAAGCATAAATTCCAGGAGGAAACATCATGGACACTGCGTAAGTGCTTTTTTTGGTTTTCACTGGCATGCAACGTTAAGCATGAACAGGATGGAAATCCCCCCCCCACCATCTTCAATAATAAAGTTATGAAGGATTTAGCTGGTGCTTTGAGGTCGCAAACACAATGGCGTTTGAGGAGGAACCAGGTTGTGTCTTCAGGAATGTCATTTCCCCAAGCCAGGACACACCCCATCGGCGGAGCAAAATATATTTTTGGCTTCCTTCCGATTTAGCTATTATCCTCTATTAGGAAAACAAGAGCATTTCTGCTGAACAGCACTTCCCAGTTCTGCAGTTATTCTTCAGACTTATTTTTCAGCACAGGCCAAAAGGCTTTCTCTAATTACTTTGGAGGAAAAACTTCTAGTGAAAGCAGACGCTCGGTCCGAAGGGGCCTCTGGCAGGTGTTTCAGTTTAAAACTTCAGACAGAACAATAGTATAGGATGTTTTACCCAGACAAAAGGATCTAGCATGAGGAATGGCATTTCCTTTGCTTTTCAAGGCTGGAATCAATTTAGCACAAGTCCACACCCCCAGCACAGCTCCCCCTGTTGGCTCTGAGGAAATCCCAGCTGGCATGTTTCCTCCACCTTTGCCCTGTATTCTAGGAATCCCACAGAAGTTCAGTCCCAGCTGGTGTGTCCCTTGAGAGGAGGCTTTCATTTCCTCCTGAGGGCGGATGTTTGCTGTCTCGCAACTGAGGAGCATTTGGTCACTGGACCAACACCGTACAGTTCCAGTGAGACTCTGCATCTTCCCGATTAAAGCCGCAGCCTGCCATCAATTATTTACCCTCATTGTGTTGCAAACCCATACGACTTTATTTCAGTTCTTTTCCATACAATGAAAATGAATAGGGTGCTGTTGAGCTCCAAAATGCACTGTTGGTCTACTCTATACAATGCACTTCCAAGACTCTTAAATTTCATTTGCATGCATATGTTAAAATGCAATGGCCTCATTTCAATTTAGTTTAGTTTCAGTTAGTTGTTTTTTTTGTAGTTTCAGTTTATTTAGTTGATATTAATTTGAGTATTTTTGGACCAGAGTTGGGGGCCAGTAAAGGAATAGTTCACCCCAACAATGAAAATTCAGTCATAATTACTCAAAAAAAAAAAAAAAAAAAAAAAAACCCAAATTGTGACTTTATCTCACAATTCTTAATTTTTCTAAAAAAAAAAAAAAAGATAGAATTATGATTCTGACTTTAAAACTTCTGACTTTAAAACACACAATTGTGAGATATAAACTTGCAGTAGTGAAAAAATATTGGACTTTTTTTCCCTTAGAACTAGACTTGCAATTGCGAGTTTATTTAATGCATTTTGAGAGAAAAAAGCCAGTTTTGTGAGTTTATGTCTCACAATTCTGACTTTAAAACACAAGTTATAAGCTCAGAATTGAGATATAAACTTGCAATTCTGACAAAATATCCGTCTTTTTCTTCCCCTCAGAACTAGACTCATGCAATTCTGAGAAAAAGTGTCATAATTGCATGAGTATTTCTCACAATTCTGACTTTAAAACACACAATTGTCAGTTATTAAATTAGAATTTAGATATAAACTAGCAATTTGGACAAAATATCCATCTTTTTCCCCTTAGAACTAGACTCACAATTGCGAGTTTATTTCATGCAATTCTGAGAGAAAAAAAGCCAGATTTGCGAGTTTATATCTGACAATTCTGACTTTAAAACACACAATTGTGAGTTATTAGCTCAGAATTGAGATATAAACTTGCAATTCTGACAAAATATCTGTGAGTATTGTGTATTTATTCTCTAATATACCGCTATGTGGAGAACAATTGTCTACTAGTGATATTTCACCCTTATGACCCTCGGCACAAAGCCGTGGATGCGCTTGTTGGTTTATCACGTCACATCTGGTCAGGACACGGTGTAAACCTGCACAGGAAATGGAGCAAATAGAAGACAGGAGGACTGGCTAGTATAACAATCACTATGACATCAAGAGTTTAATGAGCAACAGAAGGACCGTGTGTTGTTTTCTTAAGAGGAACGTGAGATCTGAAACCCAGTCCTGGCCATTTGTCAGAGCAGAGCTGCTGAAACCCAGACCTTTAGCTGACCCCATCAGATCGGACCGCGTCTGTACACGAGGTGGTCCCCGTCCATATTCCGTGAACATATTCTTAATATGCATATGATCACATTTACATTTCTGTGCGTGTTTAATAGAGCTCATTGTTCACTCGCATGAGCTTTTGCTGCTTGCAGCATTTATAATGAGAATGATTTAAATGCAGCATAATGTTTGAATTTTAGTTTACCTAATTTTTGTACGGACAAGAGGGGATTTCCAGATGAAGAGAGTAAATGTGAAATGTTATTTTAGGTTTTCTTGATTAAGATGGGGATTAGAATTAGACTTTTTGTTTAATGTTTCGCTGAAGAAAACGCTTCGGTTTAGGTTTATGATATTTGAGTTATGATATTTCACTGCGTTCCTTTAGTCGGAGAAGGATAGCTATTTAGCTACATACATTTAGCTTTTATACATTTAAGGTCAGTGTTATTTTAGTATTATTTATGTAATTGTAATATTTATTATAAATGTTGAATTACTTAGATTGTTTTGGTTAGTTTTCATTTTAATGTAAATTAATTTGGTATTTTTTATTGAAATGTTTATTTTTATTTCATCATAGCTTGAAATGGTTTGTTTTAGTCTTTGTATTTTTAAATAAAGTATAAATAAAGTATTATTAAATAATTAAAGTATTTTTTGTCATTTCTTTAATTAAAACATGTTAAATATTTTTTTTAAATTATTGATTTTATAAAATGTTTTGCTTAATATATTAATTTACTGTTTTATTTTTAATTACTTTTATTATTATTACTTATTATTAGTTTTCATTGTAATTTATTTTTAATTTATTCATTTTTATTACATTATTATTTTTTTCTGTGGCATTGTTTAAATAAAATATTTTTTATTTTATAATATTTATTTTTTTGTGCTTGCTTCATTTATTTGTTTGTTTATTTAATATTTATTAATTTTTGTTCAGTTTTCATTTTAATGAAAAATATTTTTTGTCTTTTTTTGGTGAATTTGTGTATTAATGTATTTACTTTACATTTCATCTTAGTTTTAAATAGTTTGTTGTTAATTTGTCTTTGCATTATTTGATATATATATATTATATATATATATAATTAAAAAAATTAAATATAGATTTTTTTTATATTCTGTGGCACTTTTAAAAGTAAAAAAAAAAAAAAATATATATATATATATATATTATATTGTTTTTTGCTTTATTTTCTTGTTTAATATTTATTATTTATTCAAATCTTGAATTACTGATTTTTATGTTCAGTTTTCATTTTTATTTAAATTTATTTGGTAATTATTATTGTTAAATTTGTATTTTTTTTATTTTTTTATAGTTTTAAATAAACAAATTCTGATTTGTTTTTTTTATGGAATATTTTTCTATTTTATAATTATTTTCAATAAAATATTGTTTTTTTTGTTTGATTTTGTTATTTTTTATTTTCTAATAAATACAATTCAAAATTTTTACTAAAATATTTTTTTGATTTTATTTTCCTTGTTTGCTTGATTGATTTAATATTTATTAACATTTTTCAATTACTTCGATTTGTTCAGTTTTCATTTTAATTAAATGATTTAATTTAAAAAAAGTAATTTGTTTTTAATAAAAAATATATAATGAATAATAATTCATACATATTTTTTTATTTAATATTAAAATAATAGTAAAGCTAATGTCCAATGTGTAAAACCACAGTTCACAGCCAAATTCATTTTAAGCCTAACAATAATTTAGCTGTTTTTCAGCAGTAATGAATCACATGTGCAGGTTTAGATGGCAGTGGATTGTTTTGTGAGGGTTCAGTGCATCAGAGGGGCCACATAAATGCATATTTCATAAGTACATCTATTTAATAGTTTTCTGCGCACATTGGCCAAATGCCTAATGTAGCCCATTTACCACAAGAGCCTCTCTGGATGTGTCTACCTCTGTCGTGTGTGTGTGTGTGTGTGTGTGTGTGTGTGTGTGTGTGTGTGTGTGTGTGTGTGTGTGTGTGTGTGTGTGTGTGTGTGTGTGTGTGTGTGTGTGTGTGTGTGAGTAGCGACTAAAGCTTTTCAAAAGTAGGGAAGCAAAATGTGTACAGAGATCTACTTTATTTTTGATTATATATTTTCTTATTTTGATGTCTCTTTTACACTCTTGAAGCAATCCCACTGTCATGTGTGAGGATTTCCTTGGCTTTACTCCACACCTCCTCTCTTCAATTTTCTCTCCCCTTCTTGTGCTCCTCGTTCCTTTTATGCTCTTTGTTTCTGAGTTCACTCTTTCTGTACTCATCTTCTCCTCTGATATCTTGGTTTTTGTACTGACCGTCTCTTCATCTCAGCCTCTAGCTGTCCTCTTTCTTTTCATCTGTCTCAATTTCTATCAGCCAAAGTTCTGTCTCTAAATTGGTAATCTTTCTCTTTCTCTCTCTCACACAGGAGATAGCTGGCATCGTTACCTCTTTTTCTGTATGTGATCAATGGCTGGTGATGTTCTGGCTATTTCGCTCAAAATTCTCTCTCTGATGCATCCAATTTCACCAGTTTTTTTCTTTGTCTGGGCTTCTATTACACCTTCATCCTTTTTGCTCAATTTTCTAGTACTTTGTTGGCATGATTGTAGTATTAGATGGTACCTATTATCCTTTTTTGATTTCATCTTTCCTTTAGTGCGTAATATAAACTACTGTTGTGTAAATATGCACACTGTTTGTGCATGTAAGCAGGAGTTACTCTTTGTTATGTTGAATAAATGATCTCAATAGACTGAGCTGACCAATCAGAGCTCGCTATGAGGTTTTCGTTAGGTGGGGTTTAAAGAGGCAGGAACTAAAAACTGAGTGTTTCAGGTGGAGAGTAAAAAAAAAGGTGTGTCCGCAATTTACAGTATGAGGAAAATATGGTTTTTGAACTTTAAGTCATGTAAATGTATTCCAGCACACCATTTACAGGCTTGTAAATGAGCATAACATGGGCACTATTATTTCATGGGAAATATTTAATCAAATAAAGCATCCATACCACAAAAATAAATCAATATATAAAAATAGCTGTTAGTAATAATACATAAAATAATAAAATCCAAATAATTATTTTATTATTCTAGTATTTTTATTGTAGTAGTATTATATAGTACAGTATTATGTTTTATAAAGTACAATTTTTATTCAATAATATTTTTTTTGTATTTTTAACGAATCATATTTATTATTAATTGTATTTTTATACATTTTGTAATAGAATCATTATCATTGTTTGCTTTTATAATGTACTGTTTTGAAAAAAAATATATATATATATTTAATTTAGCTTGATTTTATTTTTGTGTTTTTTTTCTGTGGCACTTTGTTTTTAAATAAATTTCTTTTTTTTTATAATTTTTTTTGTAGCATTTTCTGTTGCATTTTTTAAATCAAATATTTTTTCTTGATTTATTTTATTTAAATAACTGTCAGTAATAATATAGAAAAATAAAATCCAAATAATTTTATTATTAATTTTCATAATTTGATTATACCATCATATAGTATTAGTATTATATAATGTTATACAGTACCTTATTATATGTTAAGTAATATTTTACATTATTATACAATTTATATTTAGTTATTTTTAGTGATTATATTATATTTGTATGATTTTTTTAATTAAATATTTTTATTACTTTTTTTTTTATTTTGCTAGATTTGTTTCTGTGGCACATTTTTTAAAATATATTTTTATATTTTATATATTTTTAATTAAAAATCTTTTTTTTTTTTCTAGATTTTTTTTCTGTGGCACTTATTTTTCTAAATTGGGTTTTATTTTATTTTGCTTTTTCATTTTTATTTTCTGTGCCTAGAAAATATCTAATCACCTTATTTTTTTCCTGTAACTTTGTTTGTGGTGTAGACGCTTTTGAATAAAATGCAAGTAACACAACAATGCTCTTGTGAATTGTCATTAACTAGTGATTTGCCTAGAACAGATGCATGTTTGCACTCTAGTAGCACTCTCTCTCTCACTATCATGCTGTTTTTTCACATAGTCTAGTTTTAAGTGCAGTAACCTCCATAGGCACGCTTGCTGCACAAGCATCATGACTGATATCCTTGTGTGGCATCACAACAGACACACTCTCCTCTGTTTCACGTCGTCAAAGCCGGTACTATCCAAGCACGAGGTCCACACAAACATTGCAACATCATGTGGAGCCACACAGCTCTCATTCAAACCCTTTTCAATCCGTCACACTGTTGAAGTCTGCATGAGGGTTTTGTGTTCTCAGGGTTAGGGCACACAGGCTCCATTTAGACCCGCTCAAACTCATGTCAGTAAACTTCTCCGACCTGGAGAGGGCGGTTCTGTCTGGTTCTGTGGGGACCGCGAGCCCTGACAGCAGGAATCAAAGTTTATTTCACATGCAGAGCTGGCCTGGGTGGGACCAGACTGAGCAGGAAGTCAATCAGCCCTGCTTGATATTGGGTTTATTTACACAATGGGCAAACGGAGGGATAGAGTTAAAGAAATGTGAGAGGTGGAAGAAAGGAAAAGGAAGAGCACATGCTTTTGGTTTGGGCCTGATTTGATCGGAATTGTGGCTGGAAAACTTTAAAGGAACAGTTAAAGCAAAAATGCAAAACTCTGTTATCATTCTTTTTTTAGAATCTTTGAAGATTCCGCTAAATAATTCCATGAATGTTCCATGAGTCATACAGGTTTGATTAGAATTCTAATTTTATAGTGAACTATCTCTTTAAGAAAAAAACAAACCCACACTTAAACTGCATCATGTACTCTGTCATATCAAAATAAAGTGCTATCAACAGGGTTTGTACAAGGTGCTTAAAGTTCTTGAAGTACTTGAATTTGACTTTTTGAAATTTAAGGCCTGGAAAACCCTTGAAAATAGCAATATTCCTGAAGAGGTACTTAAAGTGCTTGAATTATTAAAATAATGTATCTATGAAATAAGTGTTTAATTTTGTGAGGAACAACATACATTTTTGTAACGCAAAATTCAAACAGTTCAAAAAACATCATACCTTTTTTGCTTATTTCAATTAGTGTCAGTAATGTCACGTAGTGATGGGGGAAACTGAGCTTTTTGAAACTCCGAATCAGTTAAACCATTGTGTCGCAAAATGATTCAGTGTTTCGAAGTGTTCCAATCGAATCGTGTATCGCAGATAATTTGTTTCAGATCATGAATCATTTAATTCAGATTAAGACTTTGGAGTGCGTATCACAAATCATTTGATTTAGATCGGAACTTCGGAGCATAGATCACAAATCATTTGATTCAGATCGGGACTTCAGTGCGGGTTCGTGAATAATCTGTTTCAGATCAGGATTGTCAAGCAATTTTGCGAATCTTTGGCTTTAGAACTTTGGAGCAGGTTCGCAAATCTTTTGCTTTAGATCAAAACGTCAGAGCGTGGTTGGCGAAGCATTTGATTTAGATCAGAACCTCGGAGCATGGATCACGAATCATTTGATCAGAGCGGGATTTTGGAGCAGTTTCGCAAATCTTTTGCTTTAGATCGGAACAGGTTTGTGAATCACCTTGTACGAACCCTGCTGATAGCACTTCATTTTGATATGACAGAGTACATAACATGATGAAGCGGGTTCGCAAATCTTTTGCTTTAGATCGGAACTTCGGAGCATGGATTACGAATCACTTGATTCAGATCTGGAGTTCAGTGCGGGTTTGTGAATAATTTGTTTCAGATCAGGATTTTGGAGCAATTTCGTGAATCTTTTGCTTTAGATTGGTAATTCAGAGCGTGGTTTGTGAATCTTTTGTTTTATATTGGAACTTCAGAGTGTGGATCGGGAATCATTTGAGTTAGATTGGAACTTCGGAGCATGGATCCTGAATCATTTGATTCAGATCTGGAGTTTAGTGCGGGTTCGTGAATAAGTTGTTTTAGATCAGGATTTTGGAGCAATTTCGTGAATCTTTTGCTTTAGATTGGAACTTCAGAGCGTGGTTCGCAAATCATTTGATTTAGATCGGGACTTCAGTGCGGGTTCGTGAATAATTTGTTTCAGATCAGGATTTTGGAGCAATTTCGTGAATCTTTTGCTTTAGATTGGTAATTCAGAGCGTGGTTTGTGAATCTTTTGTTTTATATTGGAACTTCAGAGTGTGGATCGGGAATCATTTGAGTTAGATTGGAACTTCGGAGCATGGATCCCGAATCATTTGATTCAGATCTGGAGTTTAGTGCGGGTTCGTGAATAAGTTGTTTTAGATCAGGATTTTCGAGCAATTTTGCGAATCTTTGGCTTTAGAACTTTGGAGCAGGTTCGCAAATCTTTTGCTTTAGATCGAAACGTCAGAGCGTGGTTGGCGAAGCATTTGATTTAGATCGGAACTTCAGAGCGTGGATCACGAATCATTTGATCAGAGCGGGATTTTGGAGCAGTTTCGCAAATCTTTTGCTTTACATCGGAACAGGTTTGTGAATCACCTTGTACGAACCCTGCTGATAGCACTTCATTTTGATATGACAGAGTACATAACATGATGAAGCGGGTTCGCAGATCTTTTGCTTTAGATCGGAACTTCGGAGCATGGATTACGAATCACTTGATTCAGATCTGGAGTTTAGTGCGGGTTTATGAATAAGTTGTTTTAGATCAGGATTTTGGAGCAATTTCGTGAATCTTTTGCTTTAGATTGGTAATTCAGAGCGTGGCTTGTGAATCTTTTGTTTTATATTGGAACTTCAGAGTGTGGATCGGGAATCATTTGAGTTAGATTGGAACTTCGGAGCATGGATCCCGAATCATTTGATTCAGATCTGGAGTTTAGTGCGGGTTTGTGAATAAGTTGTTTTAGATCAGGATTTTGGAGCAATTTTGTTAATCTTTTGCTTTAGATTGGAACTTCAGAGCGTGGTTCGCAAATCATTTGATTTAGATCGGAACTTCGGAGCGTGGATCACGAATCATTTGATCAGAGCGGGATTTTGGAGCAGTTTCGCAAATCTTTTGCTTTAGATCGGAACAGGTTTGTGAATCACCTTGTACGAACGCTGCTGATAGCACTTCATTTTGATATGACAGAGTACATAACATGATGAAGCGGGTTCGCAAATCTTTTGCTTTAGATCGGAACTTCGGAGCATGGATTACGAATCACTTGATTCAGATCTGGAGTTCAGTGCGGGTTTGTGAATAATTTGTTTCAGATCAGGATTTTGGAGCAATTTCGTGAATCTTTTGCTTTAGATTGGTAATTCAGAGCGTGGTTTGTGAATCTTTTGTTTTATATTGGAACTTCAGAGTGTGGATCGGGAATCATTTGAGTTAGATTGGAACTTCGGAGCATGGATCCTGAATCATTTGATTCAGATCTGGAGTTTAGTGTGGGTTCGTGAATAAGTTGTTTTAGATCAGGATTTTGGAGCAATTTCGCTAATCTTTTGCTTTAGATTGGAACTTCGGAGCATGGATTACGAATCATTTGATTCAGATCTGGAGTTCAGTGCGGGTTTGTGAATAATTTGTTTCAGATCAGGATTGTCAAGCAATTTTGCGAATCTTTGGCTTTAGAACTTTGGAGCAGGTTCGCAAATCTTTTGCTTTAGATCAAAACGTCAGAGCGTGGTTGGCGAAGCATTTGATTTAGATCGGAACTTCGGAGCATGGATCACGAATCATTTGATCAGAGCGGGATTTTGGAGCAGTTTCGCAAATCTTTTGCTTTAGATCGGAACAGGTTTGTGAATCACCTTGTACGAACCCTGCTGATAGCACTTCATTTTGATATGACAGAGTACATAACGTGATGAAGCGGGTTCGCAGATCTTTTGCTTTAGATCGGAACTTCGGAGCATGGATTACGAATCACTTGATTCAGATCTGGAGTTCAGTGCGGGTTTGTGAATAATTTGTTTCAGATCAGGATTTTGGAGCAATTTCGTGAATCTTTTGCTTTAGATTGGTAATTCAGAGCGTGGTTTGTGAATCTTTTGTTTTATATTGGAACTTCAGAGTGTGGATTGGGAATCATTTGAGTTAGATTGGAACTTCGGAGCATGGATCCCGAATCATTTGATTCAGATCTGGAGTTTAGTGCGGGTTCGTGAATAAGTTGTTTTAGATCAGGATTTTGGAGCAATTTCGTGAATCTTTTGCTTTAGATTGGAACTTCAGAGCGTGGTTCGCAAATCATTTGATTTAGATCGGAACTTCAGTGCGGGTTCGTGAATAATCTGTTTCAGATCAGGATTGTCGAGCAATTTTGCGAATCTTTGGCTTTAGAACTTTGGAGCAGGTTCGCAAATCTTTTGCTTTAGATCGAAACGTCAGAGCGTGGTTGGCGAAGCATTTGATTTAGATCGGAACTTCGGAGCGTGGATCACGAAATATTTGATCAGAGCGGGATTTTGGAGCAGTTTCGCGAATCTTTGGCTTTAGAACTTTGGAGCAGGTTCGCAAATCTTTTGCTTTAGATCGAAACGTCAGAGCGTGGTTGGCGAAGCATTTGATTTAGATCGGAACTTCGGAGCGTGGATCACGAAATATTTGATCAGAGCGGGATTTTGGAGCAGTTTCGCAAATCTTTTGCTTTAGATAGGAACAGGTTTGTGAATCACCTTGTACGAACCCTGCTGATAGCACTTCATTTTGATATGACAGAGTACATAACGTGATGAAGCGGGTTCGCAAATCTTTTGCTTTAGATCGGAACTTCGGAGCATGGATTACGAATCATTTGATTCAGATCGTGAGTTCAGTGCGGGTTCATGAATAATTTGTTTCCGATCAGGATTTTGGAGCAATTTCGTGAATCTTTTGCTTTAGATTGGAACTTCAGAGTGTGGATCGGGAATCATTTGAGTTAGATTGGAACTTCGGAGCATGGATCCCGAATCATTTGATTCAGATCTGGAGTTTAGTGCGGGTTCGTGAATAAGTTGTTTTAGATCAGGATTTTGGAGCAATTTCTCTAATCTTTTGCTTTAGATTGGAATTTAAGAGCGTGGTTCGCAAATCATTTGATTTAGATCGGAACTTCAGTGCAGGTTCGTGAATAATCTGTTTCAGATCAGGATTGTTGAGCAATTTTGCGAATCTTTGGCTTTAGAACTTTGGAGCAGGTTCGCAAATCTTTTGCTTTAGATCGAAACGTCAGAGCGTGGTTGGCGAAGCATTTGATTTAGATCGGAACTTCGGAGCGTGGATCACGAATCATTTGATCAGAGCGGGATTTTGGAGCAGTTTCGCAAATCTTTTGCTTTACATCGGGACTTGAGAGTGTGGTTTGTGAATCTTTTGCTTTATATTGGAACTTCAGAGCATGGGTCATGAATCTTTTGTTTTAGATCGGAACGAATCATTTGATTCAGATCGTGAGTTCAGTGCGGGTTCATGAATAATTTGTTTCAGATCAGGATTTTGGAGCAATTTCACAAAGCATGGTTTGTGAATTTTGGAACAATGCCATGAATCTTTTGCTTTAGATCAGAACTTCAGAGCATTGATCGCAAATCATTTGGTCCAGATCGGGACTACAGTGAGGGTTTGTGAATCATTTGTTTTAGATCATGATTTTGGAGAAATTTCACAAATCTTTTGCTTTAGATCAGAACTTCAGAGCGTGGTTTGTGAATCTACTGCTTTAGATTGGAACAAACTAGATTGGAGTGTTTCACATCCGCATTTCGGAGCGATTACGTGAATACTTTTTTACTTTTTTTTTTTTTTAATTAATGCAGTATAGTTATAAAAAAAAAAAAAAAAGAAAGTATACACAAATTAACAGTGGTTTTACTATGGTAAAAGTAAGACAAAAACAAACCCTACACTTAAATGCAGCATGTACTCAGTCGTATCAAAATGAACTGCTATCAGAAGAGTATTTACTCGAGGCTCCAGATAAACCGCGGGCCATTCTGTCTGATACCTCGCTGAGCAGCTCTGGCCCTGGAGGAATTCAGTTATATCGTACTTTGCCATATACCACATTCTGAGTCAACTACAGGAGTGGGAGCTGCTGCATCATTGAATTCCGTTTGAGTATGCTGACTGCATTTCTTATTTACTGGCTGTTATTGTTAAGGAGTGGAGAAGCAGGTTCGGGGAAGATTACCCAACTTCAGGGTTTAACCATCTGCCACCTAGTTTGACACGTCACATATAAACCATGGTGTAATTTCTTTAGAAAGAGCTTTCGATGCCTTAAACTACTAACCTCAACTTGTTATGAACAATGCAGGCTTTTAATGCAGTTTCTTAGCCAGACGTGACACCGCAAATACATTTTGCATTAAGTTTTTATCCTTATTGAAAGTAAAAAAAAAAAAGAAGAAAATGCATAGCTGCCCTCCTCTTTTGAATTATAATATTGCTTAAAGTATTCAATAATATTTATTTATTTATTTTTAAACAATTAAATATTCTTTTATGAAAAAAATTGTATTTGTAATTTTTATGAAATGAAATATTTTATGAAAAATAATAAATTTTTAAAATGAAAATTAAATTATAAAAAATGAAATGCACAAATAAATATTGTTTAATTATAAAATATTACTTTATAAAATAATACAATATATTTTTTATTAAAATGAGCTATTTATATTTTTTATTAAAATGAGCTATTTAAATACAAAAATAAATATTGCTTTATTAAAAAATATTAATTTATTTTTATTAAATATTTATATATACATTTATGAAATTAAATATTATTTATGAAAAATAATACATTTATTTAAAACAAATAACAAAAATGTAATGTAAAATAACTTCAGAAAATATTACTTTGTATAAATATTTTCATTATTTAAAAATATTAAAAAAAACTAAAATTAACGTATTAAAATTAAATACAAAAATAAATATTGCTTTGTTATAAAATATTAATTTGTATTATTTATTTTACTATTTAGAAAATATATTTAATTAAATATATTTATTAATATTTTATTAAATTAAATATTGTATAAAAAACAAATAACACAATTCTATATAAAATTACTTTAGAAAATTACTTTAATATTTTCATTATTTAAAAATATAAAATAATATTTGTAATGTATTTATTAATATTTTAAAAAATACATTTAACAAAAATTACATTTTATGAAATTTAATATTAATGTTTACAATTAACTAAAAGAAATATTGCTGTATTATAAAATATTAATTTGTATTAAATGTTTTCATTATTTAAAAATATAACAATATTTATATTCAATATATTTTATGAAATTAAATATTGTTTTACATTTATTAAAAAATAAATTACAAAACATATATATAAAATTTCTTTTAAATTTTGTATAAATATTTTATTAATTTAAAAATATAAAATTATATTTTTGAGTGTATTTTTTATATATATATATATATATATATATATATATATATATATATATATATATATATATATATTATATATATATAT
>NC_133384.1:30008869-30056121 GCF_049309525.1 Garra rufa
TTATAAAAAAATAAATAAAATTGTATTAAATAATTACATTAAAGAATTTAAAAAAATAATATATTTATTTTATATTTGTCATTAGCCAGTGATCTCTATTTGTTTATAGCTTTTCTTTAGTCAATTTTGAATGCAATTACTGGAAATTCTCTCATTGGCAGTTTTAATATACAACAATGTGGGCGACAGTAATAGACAACAAGAAGTTATTGCATTATTAGGAAATAATCAGCTGTGATGAATCGCTTCTTGCTTTATTGCATTGCCATGTAATGTAACTGCTATTAAAACAAACAAATAATACTTGTACATTTAGGTTTCCTTTTCAAATACTCACAAATTCCCTTTGTGATTAAACAGTGGTCACAATATTCCTAATTTAATAAGGTTTCCATATATTAGCATATTGAAAAGCTTTTCTTTCTAACCAGTGAAAGGCACAGCTACAGTGTGCTTTGTTTTGCATTAATGAGACTTTTATTGCTTCGGGTACATTGTACAAAGTTACACTTGGTTTGTTTCAGTGCCTTTTAGCTAAAACATTTCGGACGTTGGCACTGGTTTCTCCGTACTCAGAGACGCTGCATTAAGGGTTTGTTCCTGTAAGACGCTCAAGGTCTCTAAATCAGACCTCTCACTTGCCGTTCCTGCGCTAACGGACGGCCGAGCCAAGACTCTCTTTGGCAGCATCCTCGGCTTTTTTTCTCCATTACTTTAATTGCCTTTAACCTATAATCAATGTTCATACAGTGAGGGAAAGAACTAAGCATTTCTGTGTCAGTCACTCTGATTAAATTTAGTCCCAGCTGCTTTGACATGCACAGAAGCTTTCTCTGCTTGTCTTTCAAAAGTTTCTTAACACATCGAATAGGCAAGTTATTTGAGTTAGTGTTACAGTATTAAACTTGAATACACCCTAATTGAGTCAAAAACATATTAATGAACAACTGGGGAATCTGTGAATCATATTTTCTGAACTGTCCAAACAAATTGATTCTCTAAAATTAATTCAGAAAATTTGTATTGATATATTTTACGATATATTTTAAAGATGATCCATTTCCACACTACTGATTACTATGGAGACGTTAGTAGAATTGCTACTTTTTTTTTTTTATAAGTAGTGCTGGGTGGTTTGACTTTGCCTTTATCAGATTGCATTAAACTATGGAAGCCTGTTTCTGCCACTTAATAAACGCATATAAAAAGACAATTGCGACTTTTTATCTGAATTTTTTTGTCTTGCAATTGCAAGTTTACATCTCGCAATTCTTGTGAGTTTATTTCCTTTTTATTTGACTTTTTTTCCCTCGAAATTCTGACTTTTTTCCTTTATTTTTTTACAGTTCTGACTGACTGTTTTCCACAATTCTGACTTTTTTTTCTTTCGCAATTCTGGCCTTTTTCTCACAGTTGCAAATTTATATCTTACAATTTCCGAAATTCTGACTTTTTCTATCTCGCAATTCTGACTTCTTTTCTTGCAATTCTGACTTTTCTCGCAATTGCATGTTTATTTTTCACAATTCTGACTTTTTCCTCGCAATTGCGAGTTTATTTCTCACAATGCTGATTTTTTTCTTGCAATTTCAAGTTTATTTCTTACAATTCTGACTTTTTTTCCTAGCAATACAGTGTTTTTTTTTTTTGCAATTGCGAGTTTATTTCGTACAATTCTGACTTTTTTTTCTCAAAATTCTGACATTTTTTTTCTTTGCAATTCTGATTTTTTTCCACAATTATAACTTTTTTCTTGCAATTGCGAGTTTATTTCTCGTAATTCTGACTTTTTCTTGCAATTCTGTCTTTTTTCTCGCAATTGCGAGTTTATTTCTCACAATGCTGATTTTTTTCTTGCAATTTCAAGTTTATTTCGTACAATTCTGACTTTTTTTTCCTCAAAATTCTGACATTTTTTTTCTTTGCAATTCTGATTTTTTTTCCACAATTATAACTTTTTTCTTGCAATTGCGAGTTTATTTCTCACAATACTGACTTTTTTCCTTCCAATACTGACTTTTTTCTCGCAATTGCATGTTTATTTTTCACAATTCTGACTTTTTCCTCACAATTGCGAGTTTTTTTTCTCACAATGCTGATTTTTTTTCTTGCAATTTCAAGTTTATTTCGTACAATTCTGACTTTATTTCTCAAAATTCTGACTTTTTTTTCTTTGCAATTCAGATTTTTTCCACAATTATAACTTTTTTCTTACAATTGTGAGTTTATTTCTCACAATTCTGACCTTTTTCTTGCAATTGCGAGTTTATTTCTTACAATTCTGATTTTTTTCCTTGTAATTCAGACTTTTTTTCTCAAGATTATGAGAATGATTGCGATTTTATCTATCACAATACTGACTTTTTTCCTTCCAATACTGACTTTTTTCTAGCAATTGCGAGTTTATTTTTTGCAATTCTGAATTTTTTTTTTGCAATTGTGAGTTTATTTCTCGTAATTCTGACTTTTTCTTGCAATTCTGACTTTTTTCTCGCAATTGCGAGTTTATTTCTCACAATGCTGATTTTTTTTCTTGCAATTTCAAGTTTATTTCGTACAATTCTGACTTTTTTTCTCAAAATTCTGACTTTTTTTCTTTGCAATTCTGATTTTTTTTTTCCACAATTATAACTTTTTTCTTACAATTGCAAGTTTATTTCTCACAATTCTGACCTTTTTTCTTGCAATTTCACGTTTATTTCTTACAATCCTGACTTTTTTCCTCGCAATTCAGACTTTTTTTATCAAGAATGCGATTTTATCACAATACTGACTTTTTTCCTTCCAATACTGACTTTTTTTCTAGCAATTGCGAGTTTTCTCGTAATTCTGACTTTTTCTTGCAATTCTGACTTTTTCTTGCAATTCAGACTTTTTTCTCGCAATTGTGCAAGTTTATTTCTCACAATTGTGACTTTATTTTCTCACAATTCTGACTTTTTTCTTGTGACTTGTGACTTTTTTTTCTCACGATTGCAAGTTCATTTTTTTTGCAATTCTGTTTTTTTTCTTGCAATTCTGACTTTTTTCTTGCAATTTTGACTTTATTTCGCAATTCTGACTTTCTTGCAATTGTGGGTTATAAAGTCCTAGGGGACTGGGGGAAAAAGACTGATACATTCTCAGAATTGCAAGTTTATATCTCACAATTCTAGCTTAATAACTTTTACATGTTATAAAGTCAGAATTGCAAGATATAAACTTGCAATACTAAGAAAAAAGTCAGATTTGTCAGTTTTTATCTTGCAATTCTAACTTGCAATCGCAAGTTTATATCACGCAGTTCTGAGAAAAAGTCAAAATTGCGAGATGCAAACTCGCAATTGTGGAAAAAAAAAAGTCAGAATTGTGAGATAAAAAGCTGCAGTTACCTTTTTTTATACACTGGCGGAAACAGGCTTCTATATAAAACAGCTGCAGAACCACTGCATTTAATCACAATCAAAACTGCTCAAAACATAATATGAGCAGTTTTTGATTATAAATTAGATTTAAATCAAAAACATATCTGCACAAAAGAGAAACAGCAGACGTACTGAAAGAACGCAAATTCAGTCTCTGCCAGCAGGTGGCGCTTATGGAACAGCAGCAGTACAGCATTTCCTTGGTTACTGCTGTAAACAAAGCAGCGCTCTGGTTTTAAATACTACGTTAATATGCATTATATGAAGTTAAGATGAAAATAAAATACCATCTAAAGATAGCCGGTTCCTCTCAGAGATACATTCATCAGCATTTAGGATTTAGTGATCTTGCTCTGCCTAATACAGTATTTTCTCCTCTTTCTATCTTTAGCATCTCTGCCTTTTGTTAATGGCCATTTACAGCCTTGGTAAAGAATTTGATGCGTGTTCTTAATAGTTCTCTAACCATACTGTAAGTCAGAAGTGTATGCAGTTAACGAGCATCTCCTCTCAATTCATGATCACTGTCTACGCTTAGCCACTTGTACCACTTCCAACCGGTTTTGTGTGTGTAATTCAAACCAGTTTACCGTTTGAACCGGTCTATCACCCAGCACTTATTATAAGAGGCAGCAAGCAATGAATCCTCATTCTTGCATTCATTGTCAGTTTAGTCAGAAGTAGAAACCAGTGGAACAGAGAGAGAAAGAGTGTGTTATGAGCTCAGAGTTGAAGACGAAACGCTCACGCAGTGCTGTCCATCTGGTCTGCTTGGTCAGTACCGGTTTGTTGTCCAATGGAGGTGAGAAAACATAGTCTGTGTCTTTCCAAAGAGTCAGCAAACATGGATTCACACACAAACATGCACCAATCTCGCATCTGAGGCAAGGTAATGCTTCAAACAAGATGTCCAAAACTCAAAACCTAATAGTGATTCCACTGACCTTTGAAAGTGAGCATCAATCTGAGGCCACTAGCTTGTGTAATGCCAAGCGGTGGTGAATGAAAACTCTTTTGTTGATTTTGGTAGGTCGTAGAAGCACAAAAAAAGAAATCATCTCATAACTGTCACTTTGTACAGATATACAGTTGATGTCAAAAGTTTACATACACCTTGCAGAATCTGCAAAATGTTAATTATCTTACCAAAATTAAAGGGATCATACAAAATGCATGCTATTTTTTTTATTCAGTACTGACATGAATAAGATATAAAAGTTTACATATAATCTGCAACTGTTGTTACCTGAATGATCCACAGCTGTTCTTCAGAAAAATCCCTTAGGTCCCTCAAATTCTTTGGTTTTACAGCATTTTTGTGTATTTGAACCCTTTCCAAAAATGACCTTATGATTTTTAGATCAATCTTTTCACACTGAGGACAACTGAGGCACTGATATGCAACTATTACAGAAGGTTTAAACACTCACTGATGCTTCAGAAGGAAACATAATGCATTAAGAACCGGGGGTGAAAACTTTTGAACAGAATGGAGACGTGTTCATTTTTCTTATTTCGCCTAAATATCATATTTTTTTTTTTTTTTCATTTAGCACTGCCCTTTAGAAGCTACGGAAGATACTTGCATGTTTCCCAGAAGACAAAATAAGTTCAATTTACCTTGATCTTTAAATTCAAAAAGGTTCCACCCCCCAGCTCTTAACCCATTGTGTTTCATTTTGGCATGTATGATGCCCCATATTTTGGTAAAATAATTAACATTTAGCAGATTCTGCAAGGTGTATGTAAACTTTTGACTTCAACTGTAGGCTATATATAACAGTAACAGTATATGCTTAAGCTACAGGCATGACTCGAAGCACAGATATGGATATTAAATGGTTTATGTTATGCTTTTTTAAATGTTTGTGTGAATGAGAGAGGTTTGTATTTTCCATCGATTTTTTTCCCCAAGACTCTACTAACCCATTTTAAATCAAATTTAGCATCAAACTATTTGTGAAGTCTTACATAAGCATTTAATCTTAGAGGTAAACGGGTTTGACACTGCTGTGGGACTGATATCAGCTTTAGAGAGATTCCAGCAACCTTCTATTGTGTTTATATAGAATGTGATAACACACAGGCACTGAGACAAAAGCTTTCATGGGCAGAAAATGAACAGCAAATGTATGCAAATCAAACTTTAATTCATTCTCAGCTGGTAAAAGGCCAAAGCTGAAGACACAAATCAAAACTGAAACCAACAAAACGGCCTTATACACATGCATGCATACAAAAGCAGTAAATTACCCAGAATGCTCGGTGGGAATGATGCAGTGCCCAGTGTGTCACTCGATCGCTCAACTAGAATAATGCCAGACTCGCCTTCTAACCCAGCGCTCACTCTCGATATCTGTCTCTGTCTTTCCCCACGCTCTTGTCTTGGCTGTGTGGAAATCATTTGTGGTACAGAAAAAAACAACAACTCCACATACAGGAGCTATTCTAGACAGTTGATATAAACACTAAGGAATAAATTCACAAAACAGTGGCGCAGCTTTTGCACTCACTGTGAGTGTAATTTGTAATGTTTTCGTGTGGTGCTTTGTAAGACTGATAAAAAAGGGATAAAGAGTCTGAACATTTATCAGTGAAAAATAAAAAAGTCACACTCAAGCAAGCACAAAATTCCTCTACCATTTCTCAGTTAAAAACGTATTTTGAATTACCAAAAAGCCTTAAAGGGATAGTTCACCTAATAATTAAAATTGCTCCATGATTCACTCACCCTCAAGCCATCCTTGGTGTATATGACTGTCTTGTTTCAGATGAATACAATCAGAGTTATATTAAAAATGTTCCTGGCTCTTCCAAGTTTTATAATGGTAGTGAATGGGTGTTGAGATTTTAAAGCTAAATATAGTGCATCCATCCATCATAAAAAGTGCTGAAAGCAAACCTTGGCTCTTGCGAGACTAGCATGTTCTCACTGGAGCTTACGCTACGCCAACGTCCTACAAAGATTACGCTTTATAAAGTTTATAAGGATATTTTTCTTACACAAAGCATCAATTCACTTCAGAAGGCACTTTATTAACCCCCAGAGCCATGTGGAGCACTTTTTATGATGGATGGATGCACCTTATTAGACTTCAAAATCCCAACACCCATTCACTGCCATTATAAAGCGTGGAAGAGCCAGGACATTTTTAATATAACACTGATTTTATTCGTCTGAAAGAAGAAAGCCATATACACCTGGATGGCATGAGGATAAGTAAATCATGGGGTAATTTTTATTTTTGGGTAAAAATCAAGCTGCAATTTTAAAGAAATAGTTTGCACAAAAATAAACATATGCTAAAAATGAACTTACCCTCATTCAAGGGTTTGTTTCTTTGTCACAATAGATTTTGAGCTCTGCAGTGAATGGGTGCCTTCAGAATGAGAGTCCAAACATCGTGATAATCCACAAATATTCCACACCACTCCTGTCCATCAGTTAACATTTTGTGAAGTAAGATGTGTTTGTAAGAAGCAAATCCTTTTATTATGGTGTTTTAACGTAAAGCCATGACATCTGGCCAAAATATGAATCCTTCTTCACTTTATCCACTAAAAATCCCTTGTCCTTTCACATCGAAAATCAAATCATATTTGTTAGAACTGTTTTTTGCTTGTAAACAGTGCTTGATCTGTGCATATTTCTCTCCTGGAGAAAACTATTTGGAGGAAGCAACAGTTTAAAGTTTAAAAAAACGTCTTGATAGATTTGTTTCTTGCAAACACACAGCTTTTCGCTTCACAAGATGTTAACTGAAGGACTGGAGTTGTGTGGATTACTTATGGATTATTGTGATGTTTTTATCAGCTGTTGGGACTCCCATTCTGACGGCACCCATTCACTGCAGAGGATCCATTGGTAAGCAAGTGATGTGATGATACAGTTCTCCAAACCTGTTCTGATGAAGAAACAAACTCATCTACATCTTGGATGGCCTGAGGGTGAGTACATTTTGAGCAAATTTTAATTTTGGGGAACTATTCCCTAATAAATGTGTATTTGTTTTATTATTATACAAACAAAATGGTTGTGAAAGGACTTCTAAAATATCTGGAAACGGAAAGCTGTAAGAATGCAAGATGTAAGAGTCTTTGACAGGAAAACAATGACAGTAAAAACATTCCAAATTCAGTTTTAAGCCGAGAAATAAGATTACTGCTTGAGATGAAAAATCATGTTGCCATGTCTGCCTTTGCTATTTAATGCACGAGAAATCAGTTCTTGCACCGGGGCCTGTGTCACTCACGGGTCGGCCAGACAGACTGAGATTCTGTTAAAGAGAGTAAGTGTGTGTGTGTGTGTGTGTGTGTGTGTGTGTGTGTGTGTGTGTGTGTGTGTGTGTACGTGCGTGTCTGAGAAGGAGAAAGAAAAAGTTGGAGACTTTGCGAGTGCAGGGGTCTGCGTGTGTGTATCTTTATCACCTGCACTTTGCAAATGAAGTTGGCTCGACTGCATGGCTTCAGGCTTGAATCTAATTTATGAGCTCTGCAGCAACACTTGCATTAGGAATATCAGACTCACCATTTGCTGACACTCATCACACCGGCCACTGGGCAAAAGAGCCAATGTCTCCAACAGCAGTGTGTCTGGGATGCTAAACTATTGACTTTAAAAGTTAAAAGTGTGTGTGTGGCTGTGTTCGGAATGTAATGTACTTCTTGCACTGCTTACTGTGCGGAATATACTGTAAAATGCCTACGGTTTTATTTACAAAAAGTATAGTATGTAAAAGAAGTATTGCAGTGTGGGATAATGAAATTCTAGCATACTTTTTACATAATGTATACATACGGTGTATATATTGCATATGGCCTACTATTTTCAAGAAAAATGCAGTTAAGGTCAAAAGTTTTCATACACCTTGCTTTACCAAAATAAGAGGGATCATACAAAATGCATGTAGTTTTTTTTTTATTTAGTACTGACCTGAATATGATATTTCACATAAAAGATGTTTACATGTCATCCACAAGAGAAAATAATAGTTGAATTGATAAAAAATGACCCTGTTCAAAAGTTTACATACGCTTGATTCTTAATACTGTGTTGTTACCTGAATGATCCACAGCTGTGTTTTTTTGTTTAGTGATAGTCCATGAGTCCAAATTCTTTGGTTTTTCAGCATTGTTGCGTATTTAAACCCTTTCCAACAATAGCTGCGTTTCCATTACCCTTTTAATTGCACAAATTGAAATTGCGAATTGAAAATACGCCTAATGGAAACTGCGCAAAAACTCCCATATATTGCAATAAAGTTTTTAGGCAGTTTCCATTAGGCGTATTTTCAGTTCGCAATTTCAATTTGTGCAATGAGGCCACCTCGCATGAGGTGGTTTTTCAGGCAATTTGAAAAAGGAATATTTCGCAAAACACCAATGGAAATGTTTTTTAGAATTTGCAGGTCACATTCGATGAAATATAGCCAAAATCCCACAAAAATCTGTTGCCATGACTTATCGCAAGAGGAAAAAATAATGTTTAGAAAAAAACAAAGTTTTGCGCAAATCTGTATTGGAAACACAGCTACTGACTGTATGATTTTAGGATGTATCTTTTCACACTGAGGACAAGTCAGGGACTCATGCAACTATTACAGAAGGTTCAAACACCATCTGATGCTTCAGAAGGAAACACGATGCATTAAGAGCTGGGGGGTGAAAACTTTTGGAGCTTGAAGATCAGGTTAAATTGAACCTATTTTGTCTTCTGAGAAACATGTAAGTATCTTTTGTAAGTTCTTAAGGGCAGTACTAAATGAAAAAAAAAAATGTGATATTTAGGCAAAATAAGAAAAATGTACACATCTTTATTCTGTTCAAAAGTTTTCACCCCCCGGCGCGTCACAGCATTATGTTTAATTCTGGAACATCAGTGAGTGTTGGAACCTTCTGTAATAGTTGCATATGAGTCCCTCAGTTGTCCTCAGTGTGAAAAGATGGATCTCAAAATCATAGTCATTGTTGGAAAGGGTTCAAATACACACAACTGCAGAAAAACCCAAGCTTCCATACTATTTGTATGTGTGTGTGTGTGTTTGTCCTAACCACAAATGATAGCATTAACATTGAAATGTCTCTATTTATGATTTGCCAACTGCATTTGGTGAGATTTCGCTAACTTTTTTAGACACAGTATGCTTTGATCATCCTCTTTAAGGGGTGCTTTTGCCTGATTTCCCAGATTAGGTGCTGATTGTGTGTCATGGAATAATCTCCCGCCCGGAGCTGTCAAAACAATGCTGTTGTTGACTGCTGATGAAAATGAGCCCACCATCTGTGAGAGAAAATATTCCCTCGCAAAAATTCACTCCAGATTCTGGGAAAAAGCATCTCAAGCCAGGCGGCACATTCTGATACCCCATGTAGCCTACTTCTGCCTTCATTTCATCCACACGGGACATGGCACGAACGCCTCTTTGAGCATTTTAACGTAAACGGCTGATAGGTGGAGTGGCGGGAAACACGATGAAGGAGGAGCGTAATAGGTGGGAGCTGGAAAAGAGTGGATGAAAGATAGATAGAGGGAAAGAGGGTGGTGGCCGGTGGGACTGATGGTAAAGTAATGGCTTTCAGGATGTGATGTTCCATTAGCAAAAGCAGCAGTGACACTCTTAATACAGCCATCAATCAAAAGCAAAGGCACATCGTAAGGTCAGAATCTCCTCTGCTTGTAGCATAACAGAGATGAACCGACAGAACATCATCGTTTGAGTCACGAGTGCTCTCATGGCACGTCTCAAAAAGCATATAAAAGAGAAAAATGACAGAATATACTGAAATGGAGTATTAAAAAAAAGTCTACAAATGTTTGGTGTCATTAACTCTTTCCCTGCTAGTGTTTTTAAAAGAAGTTGCCAGCCACCACCAGCTTTTTTATTAATTTTCACAAAATTTGATTTGCATTATTTTTTTTAATCAACATTTGAATGTGGATCTTGATCTTGTCAATCTTTGATTCATTCCCTGTTTTTTTTATTTTTTTTTATTTTAATACATTAATTCTTTTATGCTTTTATTCATTTATTTATGCTTTTATGTATATTTAGTTTTTATGCTTATATTTATTTATGCTTTTACTTATTGATTTATGCTTTTATGTTTTATTTATGTTTTTACTTATTTATGCTTTTATTTGGTTTATATCACACAGTTGCGACTATTTCTCAGAATTGCGAGATATAAAGTCGCAGTTCTGACTTTATAACTCGCAATTGCGACTCTTTATCTCACAATTCTGACTTTTTTGTCGCAATTGCGTGTTTATATCACACAGTACTTGAATAATTTCACATTGCAGCCCAAAATCAAGGGAGGAAAGTGAAGTGATGCCTATTTTTAAGACAATGGATACATTATTTTCGTGACTATTCATTGATTGGTTGATTTGTAGTCTGTTTCGCTGCTTTTATGCCATTTACCCTGATAATTTTTATTTCCATTTATTTATTAATTGTAGGATTTGTTTAACTGTTTTTATGCCATTTAACCTGATTTAAATATTCTTGTCAATTCCTAAATATATTGATTTATTTTATTCATTCATTCATTCTTTTATTTATGCTTTTATTCAGTTATGTATTCTCTTACGTATTTATTTTTTTGCTTATTTATTTTTATATTTATGTTTTTATTTATGCTTTTACTTATTTATTCATCCTTTTATTTATTTATGATTTTATATATATTTTGTTTATTTGTTTTATTTATGCTCATATTTTGTATGCTTTTATTTATATTTTTGTTTCTTTGTTTTTATTCATTTATTTATGCTTTTATTTACACTTGTTTATTTATGCATTTATTTTTGTTTTTATTTATGTTTTGTTGATTTATTAATGCTTTTACTTATTTATTGATTTATTTATGCTTTTATTTTTTATTTATTTATGTTTTTACTTATGTATGCTTCTGTTTTTATCTGTGCTTTTATTCATTTATTTATGCTTTTCTTTATTTGATTGATTAATGCTTTATTTATGCTTTTATTTATTTGTGCTTTTATTTGTTTTAAATCACGCAGTTGCGACTTTATTTCTCAGAAATTCAAGATATTAAGTCGCAGTTCTGAGTTTCGGGTCGCAATTGCGACTTTTTATCTCACAATTCTGACTTTTTTTCTCGCAATTACGAGTTTATATCACGCAATTGCGACTTTATTTCTCACAATTGTGAGATGAAGTCGCAGTTCTGACTTTATAACTTGCAATTGACTTTTTTTGTCGCAATTGCAAGTTTATATCACACAATACTGACTGTGTTTCTCAGAATTCTGAGTTTATATCTCGCAATTCTGACTTTATAACTCGCAATTGCGAGTTTATATTTCACAATTCTGAGAAAAAAAGTCACCTTTTCTTATTTTTAATTTAGTGGCGGAAACATATCTGCATATAAGTTGACAATCAGGAAAGCATATCTGACATCAGTTCTGATAATCTAATGATGATGAGTCATTGTGCATCTGGGTCTGAGGTCACTTCTGGGATCTCCTATCTAGCATAAGCTGGGATGAAATGTCATCATACCTGTGATGGTTTGTTCTGAAATAAGCATGATCTAACCATTAATCATAACAGAGAGGGCTACATACATCCCTGCTATATTGTCAGCAAACTCTGACCTTTACTGCATCAGTGTTATCAAATATCAGCATGGCTATTGTTGCTAGGGCGATGACACAAGACTGACCCGCCTCCTTTTGCTTTATTGAGGCACCGGAAATTTCTCGGCTAGAATAAATCAGCCTGCCTCAATGACACGCATAACTAACACACAGATGAATCTCTCAATAGCTGTGAAGAACATTTCCATGTCACATTGCAGCCCAAAATCAGGAAGAAAGTGAAGTGTTGCCTATTCTTAGGACAATGTTCTTTTCTAAATTATTTTTATGGCTATTTATTGATTGACTGATTTGTAGTCTGTTTCACTGCCTTTATGCCATTTACTCTGATTCATTCATTTAGTTATTGTGTTTGTATTGGATTTGTTTAACTGTCTTTATGCCATTTAACCTTTATTTAAATGTTCTTTTCAATTCCTAAATGTATTTATTTTATTAATTTAATCATTCTTTTATTTATTCTATTATTTCTGCTTTTATTCATTTATTTATTCTCTTACATTCTCTTTATTTCTCTTATTTATGCTTTCATTCAATTATTTAGGCTTTTATTGATTGATGTATGCTTTTATTTATGCTTTCATTTATTTAGGCTTTTACTTATTTATTCATGCTTTTATGCTTTTATTTATTTGTTCTTTTATTTATTTATTTATGCTTTTATTTACGCTTTTATGCTTATATTTATTTATGTCATGACTCTGGGCTGCAGCTTTTCCCTCAGCCACCTGAGGTCGCTGCCGCATCAGAAACAGAGATAGCGGTCGCTGCCGCGTCAGGAACGGAGAGAGCGGTCGCTGCCGCATCAGGAACGGAGAGAGCGGACGCCGTCACCTCGGGCATAGAGTAAGCGGTAACTGCCGCGTCAGGAACAGAGCCAGCGGTCGCCGCCGCATCAGGAACAGAGACAGCGGTCGCTGCCGCATCCGGAACAGAGACAGCGGTCGCCGCCGCGTCAGGAACGGAGAGAGCGGACGCCGTCACCTCGGGCATAGAGTGAGCGGTAACTGCCGCGTCAGGAACAGAGCCAGCGGTCGCCGCCGCATCAGGAACAGAGACAGCGGTCACTGTCGCATCCGGAACAGAGATAGCTGTCGCCGCCGCATCAGGAACAGAGATAGCGGTCGCCGCCGCGTCAGGAACGGAGAGAGCGGTCGCTGCCGCGTCAGGAACAGAGAGAGCGGTCACTGCCGCGTCAGGAACAGATAGCGGTCACTGCCGCGTCAGGAACGGAGAGAGCGGTCGCCGCCGCATCAGGAACAGAGACAGCGGTCGCTGCCGCATCCGGAACAGAGATAGCGGTCGCCGCCGCGTCAAGAACGGAGAGAGCGGTCGCTGCCGCATCAGAAACAGAGATAGCGGTCACTGCCGCGTCAGGAACAGATAGTGGTCACTGCCGCGTCAGGAACAGAGATAGCGGTCGCTGCCGCGTCAGGAACGGAGAGAGCGGTCGCCGCCGCATCAGGAACGGAGAGAGCGGACGCCGTCACCTCGGGCATAGAGTGTGCGGTCGCTGCCGCGTCAGGAACGGAGAGAGCGGTCGCCGCCGCATCAGGAACAGAGATAGCGGTCGCTGCCGCGTCAGGAACAGAGCCAGCGGTCGCCGCCGCATCAGGAACAGAGACAGCGGGTCGCCGCCGCATCCGGAACAGAGATAGCGGTCGCCGCCGCGTCAGGAACGGAGAGAGCGGTCGCTGCCGCGTCAGGAACAGAAATAGCGGTCACTGCCGCGTCAGGAACAGATAGCGGTCACTGCCGCGTCAGGAACAGAGAGAGCGGTCACTGCCGCGTCAGGAACAGATAGCGGTCACTGCCGCGTCAGGAACAGATAGCGGTCGCTGCCGCGTCAGGAACGGCGAGAGCGGTCGCCGCCGCATCAGGAACGGAGAGAGCGGTCGCCGCCGCATCAGGAACGGAGAGAGCGGTCGCCGCCGCATCAGGAACGGAGAGAGTGGTCGCCGCCGCATCAGGAACAGAGACAGCGGTCGCTGCCGCATCCGGAACAGAGATAGTGGTCGCCGCCGCGCCAGGAACGGAGAGAGCGGTCGCTGCCGCATCAGAAACAGAGATAGCGGTCACTGCCGCGTCAGGAACAGATAGTGGTCACTGCCGCGTCAGGAACAGAGATAGCGGTCGCTGCTGCATCAGGAACGGAGAGAGCGGTCGCCGCCGCGTCAGGAACGGAGAGAGCGGTCGCCGCCGCGTCAGGAACGGAGAGAGCGGTCGCTGCCGCATCAGAAGGAGAGATAGCGGTCGCTGCCGCGTCAGGAACAGAGATAGCGGTCGCTGCCGCATCAGGAACGGAGAGAGCGGTCGCCGCCGCATCAGGAACGGAGAGAGCGGACGCCGTCACCTCAGGCATAGAGTGAGCGGTAACTGCCGCGTCAGGAACAGAGCCAGCGGACAGACGCGTCACCTCGGACAGACGCCGTCACCTCGGGCATAGAGTGACCGGTAACTGCCGCATCAGGAACGGAGAGAGCGGACGCAGTCACCTCGGGCATAGAGTGACCGATAACTGCCACATCAGGAACGGAGAGAGCGGACGGCGTCACCTCGGGCATAGAGTGAGCGGTAACTGCCGTGTCAGGAACAGAGCCAGCGGACAGACGCCGTCACCTCGGACAGACGCCGTCACCTCGGGCATAGAGTGACCGGTAACTGCCGCATCAGGAACGGAGAGAGCGGACGGCGTCACCTCAGGCATAGAGTGAGCGGTAACTGCCGCGTCAGGAACAGAGACAGCGGACAGACGCCGTCACCTCGGGCATAGAGTGACCGGTAACTGCTGCATCAGGAACGGAGAGAGCGGACGCAGTCACCTCGGGCATAGAGTGACTGGTAACTGCCGCATCAGGAACGGAGAGAGCGGACGGCGTCACCTCGGGCATAGAGTGAGCGGTAACTGCCGCGTCAGGAACAGAGACAGCGGTCGCCGCCGCATCCGGAACAGAGATAGCGGTCGCTGCCGCATCCGGAACAGAGATAGCGGTCGCTGCCGCATCAGAAACAAATAAAAATAAACAAACAAACCAACAAATCAAAAGGCCAACACGGCACACACAACAGGGTCTCAACAGGAGCAGGATACACACGAAAACTGATAACAGGAAACAGAGACAAGAAACAATGCAGACTCACAAGAGTGGTGGGAGAATGGAGATTATAAAGACTGTGGTAATAGTGAACAGCTGTGGGAGAAACAGGTGACATAATCAAGACAGGTGTATACAATCAGGGAAGTGCAGTGCAAGGGAAGGGGAAACGGCGACCTCAGGTGGCTGAGGGAAAAGCTGCAGCCCAGAGTCATGACAATTTATGCATTTATTTATGTTCTTATTCATTTATTTATGCTTTTATTGATTGATTGATTTATGCTTTTATTTCTTTACATGTTTTAATTTATTTGTGCTTTTACTTATTTATGCTTTTATTTGTATTTTTATTTGTTTTTATTAATTTAATTAAGCTTTTACTTATTGATTGATTGATTGATTGATGCTTTTATGTATTTATGCTTTTATTTGTTTTTATTTATGCTTATTTACTTTTTATTAATTTATTTATGCTTTTGTTTTTATTTATGCTTTTATTGATTGATTGATTTATGCTTTTATTTGTTTTTATTTATTTATGTATGCTTTTATTTATGCCTTTATTTATGCTTTTATTTGTGTTTTGCTTATTCATTTATTTATGCTTTTATTTATTTATGCTTTTGTTTCTACTTTTCTGCTTTTACTTATTCAAGCTTTTATTTATTTATGCTTTTATTTGTTTTTGTTTATTTATTTACGTTTTTATTAATTTATGCTTTTGTTTTTATTTATGCTTTTATTGATTGATTGATTGATCTATGCTTTTATTTCTTTTTATTTAATTTATTTATGAATGCTTTTATTTATGCTTTTATTTGTGTTTTGCTTATTTATTTATTCTTTTATTTATGCTTTTGTTTCTGCTTTTCTGCTTTTACTTATTCAAGCTTTTATTTATTCAAGCTATTATTTATGCTTTGTTTTTATTTATGCTTTTATTGATTTATTTATGCTTTTATTTGTTTTTATTAATTTATTTATGTATGCTTTTATTAATGCTTTTATTTATGTATGCTTTTGTTTCTGCTTTTACTTATTCAGGCTTTTATTTGTTTTTATTTATGCTTATTTACGTTTTTATTAATTTATTTATGCTTTTATGTTTTTATTTATGCTTTGATTTATGCTTTTATTTGTTTTTATTAATTTATTTATGCTTTTATTTGTGTTTTGCTTATGTATTTATTTATGCTTTCATTTATGCTTTTATTTATGCTTTTCTGCTTTTACTTATTCAAGCTTTTCTTTATTTATGCTTTTATTTTTTTATTTTTTTTACATTTCAAGGATGCACCAATTTTGCAATTCTGCCCACCGATTAATGATGAATATTATAAATGGCAAATATAATAATTTGATACCATTTTGTCTAAATAAATAAAAGAACACTTAAAATTGCAATACATTTTTAACTGATTTGATTAAATTTAGCCACCTCATTATTGTAATGCACAGTGTGAAAAAAATTATTAAATGTTAGACAACTGTATCCTAAATTAACAATACGGAAAAAGTAATGTTGTGCATCCCTAATCATTGCCTTACATTCATTTTATTTTGTTGTCTGTTCAGCAGGGTATAATATCTCCATCAAGATGATTATTCTGCTCGATCTGTTCCATAAACACTGACATATAGTGGTGAGTTTTCTCATAGCTGAAATTTTTCTGCAATTGACCTTAATTGCCAAGCATAAATTCCCCAGCATACACTTGATTTACATCTACATGGCTCCTTTATCATATCTCCTCCTGACTGAGATGGAAACGGTTCAATTTGTTTCTCAATGTCACTCACGCAATCAATCTCAACTGTCAATCAAACTGTAGAAAGCTACCTGTAAGCGCGTGACAAATGTTTACGGTTTTTACGCAGTAACGGAAATAGAGATGAGGTCAAATTGCTCAGCTAGTGATTGACAGCTTGCTCCCTCACCTCAGCGCCTCCTCTCATGTGTTAGAGCGACGGCGGCTGATTCATCTCACTGACACTGCACCTCAGAGCTGATGTGATCAGCGTTGCAGGGAACTGTGGCTATGACTCACGGGGCTAAAGGTCTGTTATCCTGAATCCCCTGCTGATTGCCTGGAACCAAAGTCATCACTAAATGACGCAAATCATCAAACATAAACACTGAGACGGCAGTAAGACTCAAATATCAGCGTGCTTCAGTCATTCTGCTCATCAGAAATAACAGCACTCCGATAAAATCCACCAGATGCCCATTAAAATAGTAAATCACCTCATGCAGAAAAACAGGAGAGGAACATTACTATTAAACATTTACAATTAATTTTGATTGAGTTTGCGATCATTAATCGACCTTTGAAGCAGAAATGATGCTAGTGATATATAACGTTAAATTAGGCAAGATGAATAAATATTGGAAGAAGTTAATGATGATAGATTTTTGACAGCTGTGTAAGATATTATAGTGTCTTTTTCTTTCTGGCTCTTGCACAAATGAACTCTGGCTGCATATATTTTTCTTAAACACTTTTTTTTTTTTACTGTAAAACATTACAATAGTAATATTTCTTATTTATTGATTTAATAATAATAATAATATTTTATTAATACCAAATCGCCATTATTATTATTATTATTATTATTATTATTATTATTAGTCATATAAATAAAGTCACATTTAGATTTCCCTTCCTCTAAAATTGTGGTCTAATCATGCAGCCCACCTAGAACACCTTAGCAACTGCATAGCAACACCCTGACAACCATCTAGCAACCAGATACTGTAGCAACACCTTGACAACCAGCCGCAGCACCTTAGCAACTCCATAGCATCACCTGCAACCACATATTGTAGCAACATCTTGACAACTACTCACAACACCTTAGCAACTGCATAGCATCACCCTGGTAACCACCTAGAACACCTTAGCAACTGCATAGCAACACCCTGACAACCTTCTAGAATACCTTAGCAACCAATAGCAATACCCTGACAACTGTCTATATTACCTTAGAAACCATACACTGTAGCAACACCTTGACAACCACCCACATCACCTCAGCAACTGCACTGCTGTTCCGGATTGTTGCTGTTGAGGTAGGTGTACGATGACAGCAACAATCCAGAACAGTTTAGCAACTGCATAGTAACACACTGACAACCACATAGAACACCTTAGCAACCACATACTGTAGCAACACCTTGACAACCAGCCATAACACCTTAGTAACTGCATAGCATCACCCTGACAGCCATCCTGCAGCCCAATCATGCAGTCCACCTAGAACACCTTAGCAACCACATATTGTAGCAACACCCTAACAACTGTCCAGAACACTTTAGCAACCACATACTGTAGCAACACCTTGACAACCACTCACAACACCTTAGTAAATGCATAGCATCACCCTGCAGCCTAATTATGCAGTCTATCAAGAACACCTTATCAACTGCATAGCAATATCTTGACAACTACTCACAACCTAGAACACCTTAGCAACGACATACTGTAGCAACACCCTGGCAACCACCCAAAACACCTTAGCAACTGCATAGAAAGACCCTGACAACCTTCTAGAACACCTTAGCAACCAATAGCAACACCCTGATAACTGTCCAGAACACCTTAACAACCACTTACTGTAGCAACACCTGGACAACAACCCAAAACACCTTAGCAATTGCATAGCATCACCTGACAACCACATAGAACACCATAGCAACACCTTGATAACTGCACAGAACACCTTAGCAGCCACATACTGTAGCAACACCTTCACAACCACCCACATCACCTTAGCAACTGCATAGTAACACCCTGACAACCACCTAGAACACCTTAGCAACCACGTACTGTAGCAAAACATTGACAACCACCCACATCACCTTAGCAACTGCATAGCATCACCCTGACAATCGCCTACAATGCCTTAGCAACTGCATATTGTAGCAACATCTTGACAACTACTCACAATACATAGCAACACCTTGACAATTTCACAGAGGACCTTAGCAGTCACATAGCAACACCTTAACAACTGTCCAGAACACCTTAGCAACCACCTTAGCAACTGCATAGTAACACCCTGATAACCACCTAGAACCCCTTAGCAACCACATGGTAACACCCTGAAAAACCACCCGCAACACCTTAGCAACTGCATATTGTAGCAACACCTTGACAACTACGCACAGTACCTTAGCAATTGCACTGTCCTACCTGACAACCACATAGAAGACCATAGCAACACCTTGATAACTGCACAGAACACCTTAGCAGTCACATAGCAACATTCTAACAACTGTCCAGAACATCTTAGCAACCACATACTGTAACAACACCTTGACAACCACCTACATCACCTTAGTAACTGCATAGCAACACCTTAACCACCTACAACCACATATTATAGCAACATCTTGACAACTACTCACAACACCTTAGCAACTGCATAGCAATACCTTGACAAACACCTTAACAACCACATACTGTAGCAACACCTTGACAACCATCCACAACACTTTAGTAGCTGTATAGCATCACCCTGACAACCACCCTGCAGCCTAATCATGCAGTCCACATAGAACACCTTAGCAACCAAAAGCAACATCCTGATAGCTGTCCAAAACACCTTAGCAACCACATACTGTAGCAACAACTTGACAACCAGCCACAACACCTTAATAACTGTGTAGCAAAACCTTGGCAACCACATATTGTAGCATTACTTGACAACTGCTCACCACACCTTAGCAACTGCATAGCATCACCCTGACAACTACCCAGAACACCTTAACAACCACCCACTACACCTTAGCAACCACATACTGTAGCAACACCTTCACAATACCTTAATGCCACCCATAATACCTTAACAAACACACAGAACACCTTAGCAACCACATAGCAACACCCTGACAACCACCCACAACACCTTAGCATTGTGGTAGTTGTGAGTTTTGCTCACATTTTCTTTAGCTTTATGGCTGCTATTTAAAATAGCTTTTGTGTTTGTGAGTTTTTCCATGATCCAGGTGAGCAGCTGTGCTGAGATGTGGAACAGGATTGTGTAACACACAGCCGTGTAAAGATGGCTTGCACATTGACCTTTTGCTTTTTTCACATGCTTCTGAGTGAATGTGGGTGGGACGGTGGAGAGAGAGAGAGGCATTTCTAAATGTGACTGTGCTCCATGATGCGGGGACGCCTCCCACACCATCGCTGGGGAATACAGACGCTTCCATCTCCACACAGGTGGGTAGTTAGTGGGACAGAGGAGCCCGAGGATGCCAGTATCCAGAGAGTGTGCTCTACCAATAGCCTATAAAACACACACTAAAGAGACAGTAAATGGCAACTTACACAGTCAACCAGAACTTGTGATAAACACACAAACCACACACCTCTCAAATTAGCAGGGACAGAACAAACAAAGTAACCAAGCAGAAAAACAAAGGAACTTGTGGCTCTTTCTTGTCTTTTTGCCAAATGTGCTGTGTTGAAGACTTAAGGATGCTGCATTATATGTGCTAAGAACGGCTGTTTATTAAATATTTATAGGTTTAGAGAGACATAAGCTTTGCTTCAAAAACTAGTAAGCTGTCTTTCTACATACAAGTCCCATTTTGAAGGGAAAAATGGCTATTTTCTTAAAGTTTATATCTCACAGTTCTGCTTTTATAACTCAGTTATTATGACATGATTTGATGGGAGAGATCTTGCAGTTTTGGATTGTGTAATTAACACCCCCAATTCTTCACCTGCAGTTTGTCGTAAATGTAAAAGTCACTCTTTGTTTTACTCTGTTTTCTCTTTATTTTTAGAATTCTTTAGTGAGTGTATATACTCACTTAAAACACACACACACACACACACACACACACACACACACACACACACACACGGCTGGACTTTGATGTAAGGTATGACCCAGACAATCTAGCCTGCGAGCCAAATGTCTAGTCTCTGATTTATTAGACTGAGTGCCTTCAGATTCTCTGGAGAGATGTCCCGACCGCAAGAACCTACATATTGTAATTGATGAGTTTTATTCTCTTAAATACACACAGACTTGTAGTTAAACTTCTATTGTTTTTAAAGGTAGACTAAAGTACAGTAATACACACACACACACACACACACACACACACACACACATGTTTGTTTTTGTGAATTGTGGGGACATTCCATAGACGTAATGGTTTTTATACTGTACAAACGATATTTGCTATCACCCTACACCTTCCCTACACCTAAACCTAGCCCTCACAGGAGACTGTGCATATCTTTACATTCTCAAAAAAACGTATTCTGTATGATTTATAAGCCTTTTGAAAAGTGGGGACATGGGCAATGTCCTCATAAGTCACCCTCTCCTTGTAATACCTATGTCATACCCATGTTATTACACACATTTGTGTCCTGATATGTCACAAAAACAAACACACACACACACAACACACACACATATGCATATGTACATTTATGTATGAATAGATGAAATTGAAAAATGAGGGATGGATGGATGGAACTGAAAATGGCAGGATAGATAAATTGACGGATGATGAAATTGGATGGATGCGTGGATGGATGAAATTTAAAAATGGATGACTAGATGAATGGATGAAATTTGAAAAGTGGACGGATTAATGGATGGATGGATGAATAGAATTGAAACAGATGGATAGATGGAATTGAAAAATGGATGGATAGATGGATGAAACTGAAAAATGGAGGGGTAGATGAATTGAAGGATGGATGGGTGGAAACGAAAAATGGATAAATAGATGAATGGATGAAATTGAAAAATGGAGGGATTGATTAATTGATGGACAGATGATAGGAGTTGAAACAGATGGATGGATAAATGGATGAAATTAATAATGCAGGGATAGATGGATTAAAGAATGGATCGATAGAATTGAAACATGGATGAATGCTGGATGGATGGAATTATCACATGGATGGATGAAACTGAAAAATGGAGGGATAGATGAATTGATGGATGGATGGATGGATTGAATTGAAACAGATGGATAGATGCTAGATGGATGGATGGAATTGAAAAATGGATGGATAGATGGATGAATGAATGCAATTGAATCATGGATAGATGCTGGATGGAGGGTTGAAATTGAAAAATGGATGGATGGGTGAAACTGAAAAATGAAGGGATGGATGGAATTGAACAATGGATTGATGGATGGATGGAATTGAAAAATGGATGGATGGATGAATGGATGAAAATAAAAAAATGGAGGGATAGATGAATTGATGGATGGAATGGAAAAATGGATGGATAAATAGATTAAATTGAAAAATAGAGAGATAAATAAACTGAAGGATAAATGGAATTGAAACAGATAAATAGATGATGGATGGATGAAATTGAAAAATGGAAGGATAGATGAATTGATGGATGGAATGGAAAAATGGATGGATGGATAAATGGATGAAATTGAAAAATAGAGGGATAAATGAACTGAAGGAAGAAACTGAAGAAACAGATAAATAGATGCTATGGATGGATGAAACTGAAAAATGGAAATGAAAAATGGAGGGATGGATGGATGGATGAAATTGAAAAATGGAGAAATGGATGGATGAAATTGAAAAATGGAGGAATAGATCAATTGAAGCATGGATGATGATGCTGGATGAATGGATGGTATTAAAAAATGGATGGATGTAATTAAAAAATGGAGGAATAGATGAATTGAGGGATGGATGGATGGAATTGAAACAGATAAATAGATGCTAGATGGATGGATGAAATTGAAAAATGGAGGGATAGATGAATTGATGGATGGAATGGAAAAATGGATGGATGGATTAATTGATGAAATTGAAAAATAGAGTGATAAATGAACTGAAGGATGAATGGAATTGAAACGGATAAATAGATGCTAGATGGATGGATGAAATTGAAAAATGGATTGAATGGAAATGAAAAATGGAGGGATGGATGGATGAAATTAAAAAATGGAGAAATGGATAAAATGGAAAATTTGACAGATGGATGGATGGATAGAATTGAAAAATGGAGGAATAGATCAAGTGAAGCACGGATGATGATCCTGGATGAATGGATGGAATTAAAAATGGATGGATGGATGGATGAAATTGAGGATGGATGGATGGATGGATGTAATTGAAAAATGGAGGAATAGATGAATTGAGGGATGGATGGATGGAATTGAAACAGATGGATGGATGCTGAATGCATGGATGGAATTGAAAAATGGCCAGATGGATGGAATTTAAAAATGGATGGGTGGATGAAATTGACAAAAAGATGATGTGATGATTGATGGATGGATGGATATTTAACTGTTCATTTAGAGTAACGTATGGTTTTTCATCATGGTTTGTTTGTTGTTTACTACTGGACTTCTGGATTTAATTTTTTTTTATCTCTAGAAACATTCCACAAAACAGTCCATTCTCAGGGCAGTTCAGTGCTCTCCATTAGCAGAGACATGCACCTAAAGACACAGATTTCACAGCAGACACACAGACAAATTTCCCCTTCATCATTCACAATGGTTCGTCTCCTCCCTCACGTTCCGTCTGTCTGAGAGAAAGGCAGAGTTTAGAAAGCCACTCTCATCAAATTACCTGGCAGAGCTTAATGTTCATTGTTCTTATAGAGAAAATGACTGGGTTGTTTTAGTTAGAGATATATTCCTTCCTCTCTCTTTTTATTTTAAGACATCTCACTCCCTCCTTCCTCTTTATTTCAGGATATATTACTCCCTCTCTCTCTTTATTTCAGGATAAATCACTCTCTCCCACTCTGCTCTTTACTATCTTTATATCAGAATATATCATGACAAGGATCCTTTTCCGTTTCGCTCTATTATTGATAATGTAATGGTGTGAGTTCAGTCTAGTTTGAAAGTGCAGAGAGCAAAAAATCCAGACAGTGATGCAACCTGATTGTCTCTCTGAGTCTCATGTAGTCTGGCTTTTGAATACTGGCTGAAGTCTGGTTCAGACTCACTACTTGATGTTAATTATAAAACAAATACATGAATATATTTACATAAATATATCTAATTTAACACTTTTTTTTTTACAAAGGTGAGTACACCCCTCGCATTTCAGCAACCATTTAAGTATATCTTCTCAAGGGACAATACTATAGAAATGAAACCTGGATACATTTTAGAGTAGTCAATGTGCAGCCTGTAAAGCAGTATAGATTTACTGTCCTCTGAAAAGACACAGACAAATGGTGCTTCTCCACCTTACACTTGAGGATGCCCCACAGGTGCTTAATAGGGTTCAGGTCTGGAGACATACTTGGCCACCCCATCACCTTCAGCTTCCTCAGCAAGGCAGTTGTCATCTTGGTGGTGTGTTTAGGATCATTATCATGTTGAAAAACTGCTGTTCAGCCTAGTTTCTGGAGGGAAGGCATCATGTTCTGCTTGAGAATGTACAGTACATAATGGAATCCCTCAATGAACTGCAGCTCCCCAGCACCAGCAGCACTCATGCAGCCCCGGATCATGATGCTACCACCGCCATGCTTGACTGTAGGCAGGACACAATTTTCTTGGTACTCCTCGCTAGGGCATCGCCACACATGCTGGACACCATCTGAGCCAAACATGTTTATCTTATGGTCTCATCAGACCACAGGACATGGTTCCAGTAATTCATGCTCTTGGACAGGTTGTCTTCAGCAAACTGTTTTCAGGCTTCCTTGTGAGCCAGCTTCAGACGAGGATTCCTTCTGCGATGACGCCCGAGAAAACCGACTTGTTGCAGTGTGTAGCGTATGGTCTGAGCACTGACAAGCTGACCTTCTAATTCTGCAACCTTTAAAGCAATACTGGCAGCACTCATGCATCTGTTTTTTGAAGCCAGGTTCTGCACTTGACACACAGAACGAGTGCTCAACTTCATTGATCGACCCTTGCAAGGCTTGTTCTGAATGGAACCCATTTTGGAAAACCTCTGTATGTCCACTGTAGTGTAACTCGGTTTCAGGGTGTTACTGAACCTCTAATAGCCTTGGCCATCTTTGTGGAGAGCAACAATTCTAATTCTCAAATCCTCAGAGAGTTCTTTGCCATGAGATGCCATGTTGAGATGCCACATCCAGTGGTCAGCATGAGAGAATTGTACTTAAAGCACCTAATTTTAACTGCTCTATTACAAGATACAGAACTTTGAATGGCCCTGTCAAGCAGACAAAACAGACAATTACACATCTAATTAGCATATTTTGCTCTTCATTTAGAGGTTTATATACTTTCTGTCTTTGCGTATTACAACCAAAATGAATTAATAAGCTGTTTTATTGTCATTTATAAGCATCATGGCTCGTCCACTATGACTTCTGACCCTTTGCAGAAGTTCATGCTGTGGCAATTCATCACCATTTCTGGCGTTTTAGGACGCCCTGATATCTGAACATTTGGCCTCTCTTGCGCTGTTCAAAAGTATGTCATACAGAACTGTGAATGATTCACATTGAAAACACAGATGGTGCTTGCTGGGTCTTTTTTTTTTCTGCTTCCCAACAACACACAGTCCAAGTCTCCTTATATGACTGTGATATTTTTCGTCAGTGCCAGCAAAAGAACCAAACAACACGTTTCTAGTGCCAGTTTTGACCGGTTTTGGGACGGTGCGCGCAGTGTACGGGCCAAAAAGGAACTGCTATTTCAGAGCTGCACCGAATATATGAGAGGAAGCTGCAAGATAAATCAAGACAGAGCTGCATCCTCTTTCCCAGTGAAAATCCCCTTTCTAACGCCAGAGATACTTGGGTTAACCACAATAAAATTATACATTTTTTTAATGTATTTTTTATCTTTTAAATTAGAATTCTTATTACATTTCTTGTATATATATGACCCTGTACCACAAAACCAGTCATAAGGGTCATTCAATTGATGTATAGTTTGTTAGAATAGGACAAAATTTGGCAGAAATACAACTATTTTGAAAATCTGGAATCTGAGGGTGCAAAAAATCTAAATATTGAGAAAATCGCCTTTTAAAGTTGTCCAAATGAAGTTCTTAGCAATGCATTTACGAATAAAGAATTAAGATTTGATATATTTATAGTAGGAAACTTACAAAATATCTTCATGGAACATGATCTTTACTTAATATCCTAATGATTTTTGGCATCTTTATAAAAATCGATAATTTTGACCGATACAATGTGTATATATATACATATATATTGTCGTTAAAAATTGTCCCAATGATGTGATGGATTTGCTGTGGATTTATTTGGTTGATATGATATATAGTTGTCCTGTACTTTGCGTGTTCTTCTCGGTTGAGCTGTGTTGAGATGGGCTGCTGGTCCTACTGGGTCTTGTCTCAGTGTTGCTGTATGTTTTGTGAATTAATATTATGCCCTGATTCTTTGCTCTACTGAACTGTGTTGTGCTGCCATATGCTACAAACATGAACACGCATGCAAACACGCACACACTGCAGATCTCTTCCAAAGCCTAGTGAGCTGCCTTGCAGTGTACTACTGACACAGGCAGAAGGTTCTCATAAGTAAACCTCGTCAGTCAATGATTTGGAACGTTCTGCAAACGCAGCAACACCAGTAGTGCTCTTCACGGGAGACTCGATTTACAATGGTTTCCAGTAGTGTCAGATATTGGCATTTTGATACATTTTTAATGAAACACTTTAATAAACAAAAAATAAAAGTATTCATTAATATTTTCAGTACTGAATAAAAAGTATGATGTCTGTATTTATTATAACCATTTCATATATATATATATATATTAATAACAATTAATATCAATTACATTTTTATACCATTCTAAAATATGTTTTATACATTTGTGTAACATGTAATAATAATGAAATATTAATATTTCTTTTCATTAGAAAAAAAGCAATAAATGCTATCGAAAATATCTACGATTTTTTTTATTAATTTTATATGTATAATTAAATATTTTTTAAGTATGTGTAATAATATATGTAAAATTATTTTATTTTATTTAATGTTTTAATATGTTGATACACATTTTTTTCCAGCGTGGAATAATGCCTGTGTTTCAACAAGTGGTGTGTAAATACACACTTATTTTATTTAAATTTTTTATTATTTATTTATTTATTTTTTGTCAGCGTGGAAAAATTACGGCAGCAAGTGGCATCCTGTAATCACACTGAAAATAAACATGCTTATTTAAAAAATAAAAATTCTCCATTTATTTAATGCATATTTTATTTATTTTTTTATCATTTATTTAATTTATTATTTTATTTTATTTTATTATTTTATTTTATTTTTTTTTCAGGGGTTTTTTTTCAGCATGGAATAATGCTTGCATTTCAGAAAGTGGCATTCAGTAATAATATTGGAAATAAACATGCTTATTTTATTTATTTTTTCATTTAATTTATTTTTTATTTTCAGTTTTTTCATTTATTTTTTGTTTTCAGCATGGAATATTGCTTGCATTTCAGCAAGTGGCATCCAGTAATCATATTGCTAATAAACATGCTTATTTTATTTTATTTTATTTCTTTGTTTATTTTATTTTATTTATTTTTTTATTTTCAGTATTTTACTCATTTATTATTTTCAGTGTGGAATAATGCCTGCAGTTCATCAAGTGGCATCCAATAATTATATTGGAAATGAACATGCTTATTTTCTGTATTTTTTTTTTCATTTATTTTATTATTATTATTTTTTTTTTGTATTTTTTTTATTTATTTATTTACTTTTTCTGTGTGGCATCCAGTAATAATATTGGAAATAAACATGCTTATTTTATTTATTTTTTATTTTTATTTTTTTAATTTAATTTAATTAATTGTGTTATTTTCAGTATTTTACTTACTTATTATTTATTTATTTATAAACATGCTTATTTTTTTTATTTTTTATTTTTTGAGGATTTTACTTATTTATTATTTTTAGCATGGAATAATGCCTTTATTTCAACAAGTGGCTTCCTGTAATCATATTGGAAATAAACATGCTTATTTAATTAGTTTTTTAATTGTTTATTTATAAAAATATTGTTTAATTGTGTATATATAATTGTAAATAATTAAGTGTATGTAATAATAATTACATTTTAGTCATTATATTTATATTTATATATATATATATATATATATATATATATATATATATATATATATATATATATATGTTTTTAAAAACAATTTAAAATTTTTCTAAAAGAATTAATTTTTATTTTATTCATGAGCAGAATTCAACAAGCAACAGTTTTTATAAGATGCATGTTTGGGAATGAATTAAAACATGTACAAAATGAATAATTTGTAATATTATTTGCACCAAATCCCACTTGGAAGAACTGCACATAAAGGCATTTTTATTCGATGGCAGTTTAGTTCACACAAGTTTATAAACTGTTCCTTAAAATGGCCATTTAAGGTGCATTTTGTCCCAAGTTCTTTAAGTTTCCCCCAGTCTGTGGTGCGTTCACCATCTAAACTTCAAAATCCATCAGAGTTATCTGCACTTCCTTAAAAGCTTTGCTGTGCATAAAATCTTCCCCACATACAGTAATAAAGCATTTCACCCAACTTTTGTCTGGCCAAGAAAGAGCAAATACAAACGTAACTGCTCTTTTAGTAAACCTGCACATCCCTCACTACTGTCAGATTCAATCCCCACTAAATGATAACCCATCATGCTTTGCATTCTCAGCCCTGATTGGAGGGTCGATGGCAGATTTAAGCAGAGGTGAAGGAAAGCAGCAGGAAACATGAATCAGCGGAGCGATTCGGCTCTACATCTCCAGCTGTCCGGCTGTCCGTGTGTGATGCTCTCGAATGAGAAGCACCGCTGCTCTCCGGCTCGATAGAGCAACTGCTGAGACACCAGGCTCTCGCTGGAGATCGATGTTCTCTGGGCTATTCTGCTCACACAGGACTTTACGTCCCGTCTAACTATGAGGATGTGTTCCAATCGGAGGATGAAACCGCCAAAGGGAGGATGATTCTTTTGCTCTGTCGCTGAGAGATAAACTTTAGATGGACGCTATGTTTGCTGTCCACTCCGGAGAGACTCTCATAATCACATAAAACATTTAGCGATAAGCAGTCCGTCTTATCAGCATGTTGCTGAACAACCCTCTCAGCATAGGACCCTGTTATACGATACCAAAGCGATATCAGACCTTGTCAGACTGTAGGTTTGCTGTTGCGATTTCCCCTGTGTCGCATCCTGACGTTACAGCAGCCGTTGGATATCTGTAGTGAAATCAAAGACGGTTGACAAAACCTAATATTGATTTCACTTCTGCACTCTTCAGGACAGAACAAAATATTGTCTATATTTGGAGTGAAATGCTACTCCTTACCAAGTAGTATATACTGTGTAATGGCTATAATAAAAAAAGTAGCACTGGTAGTACACTATGTACCAGTAATAATAATAATAGTAATAACTTTACTTTTTATAGCGCCTTTAAAAGAGCCTCTCAAAGTGCTTTACAATATAGGAAAATACATAAACAAAAATAATGAAATGTAAAATAATAGTAAAGGTAATCATATTGGAAAACAACATGGTTTTAATTTAATTTATTTTTCTAGCATGGAATAATGCCTGCATGAACATGCTTTTTAATTAATTTAATTTTATATTATTATTTAAATTTATTTCAGTGTGGAATAATTTCCGTTTTAGTACTTTAGCTTATTTTAGTTTGACATTAACATTTTTATTTTAGTTTTTCATATATTATTTACATTTGTAATTATATTTAGATTTAAATGAAATTATTTAACAATTAATATATTTTAATAATACCACCGATGCCTGCAGTTGCATTTACTATTTTAAAGAACAGTTGACCATCTTGATTCAGGGCCATTTCCACCATAGTCACTGAGAACGACAGAATATAAGGCTGGTTTTTCTCTTTGTGTGGGCCGATGGTGGCAAGACTTCAGCCGTTTGACTGTAAATTGACCTGGGGAAACAGTACATGAACAAACTCGACCTTAAAGAAGCGGAAGCTGGGTGGGACACATCTTAGCGCGTGGGAAAAGAAATCACACTGTTCTCCAGGAGGAATGATGAGTTAAACTGTTTGAAGTTAGGCAGAGATACAGCCGATTGGCTCGCTAAAAGGATTCTCTCCATCTGGTTCAGCGATGAAGCCAAAAGCAGCTCTGTCAGATGAAGAGATGAAAGCTTATTATTTTTGATAGATGGTTTCAGTTTAAAGCCTCCAGGATAACATGACCAGTCTGAAAGGGTCGTCAGTGGGTCTTGTTAAGTACTAGTGGCCATTGTAGATCATCTGTGAGCCTGAAAGAGCTCATGAGTGCACTTTGTGTGAGAGCAGCATCAAATAGGGTTTTTCGCCTGGTTTGATCACATCTGCTATGGTTTCCGCCTTGCTCTTTCCGACAAATAAACTGAGCCAAGATTTGATGGAGCATTTTGCCCCGAAACGACTAACGAGGGCCATTCAGAATTGAAGAAACGGCTGCATTTCGGTTCATGAATGTGAATTTGAATGTCAAAAAAGATGCCGAGTTGGAATTAAATGTGGAAATACAGGACGATTATTTCACTAAATTGACCTAGCAGGTAAAATACTGCTGGATACACGTTTAATAGACTTGCCAAAATCATATCACAAATTATGTTCAGTATATTGCTATTAAAAACCATTTGGATCTCTCCGCTTGAGGTAACCTATTTCACACAGCGAGTGTCAGGGCGGACACCTAAATCCACTCAAATTTTATGAATAATACTTTTTTTTTTTTGTCACAGGATGTATTTTAAAGTCTTTTGGGTGAGAATGTACTTGTTTAGAATTCAAATATGCGGTTTGCTATTAAAAAATAGTGTCTATATTCAAATTTGCATCTATATTTCCAGAGACGTGCGTTTAGCACTTATAAAGCCGCAGAGAGAAGCCTTACCTCGACCGGATCTTCTGGAGTTTGCCGCTGGCTCTGATAGTGTCTCTATAGTGGTTAAACATGATATATAATTAGTTTTGGATCAAACTAATGGGCGGTCTTTAGTGTCATTAATCTATTATTTGTTCCAGAATTTTGGCTGAGGGCACTGCATTTGTACTTTTGACTGAATTGCCAAGCAACTTTTATGATGGCTGTTGTTGTTTATTAAATATTATTTTTCAGTAAATATCATTTTATATAAATAATAGCACTATTTAATATTCATATTGGAAACAGTGTATGTGTTAGTGAAGATGATTTTAGTTACATTGTCCCCCCCCCCCCCATTAGATGGCGACAAGCGATTACAGACTTGCCAAAATCATATCACGAATTACGTACAGTATATTGCTATTAAACACTCCGTTTCACCGTTTGTATCACTCCGTTTGTGGTATCTCTCACAGCGAATGTCGGAAGCACAAATCCACTAAAATTTTATAAATAGTACTTTTTTGTCACGGAATGTATTTTAAAGAGTCTTTTGGGTGAGATTGTTCTTATTTAGACTTCAAATATGCCCTTTGTTATTAAAAAATAGCATCTATATTCAAATTTGCATCTATATTTCCAGAGACGTGCAGGACGTCAGTCGTCGTTTAGCACTTAGAAAGCCGCAGAGAGAAGCCTTACCTCGGCCGGATCTTCTGGAGTTTGCTTCTGGCTCTGATAGTGTCTCTATACTGGTTAAACATGATATATGATTAGTTTTGGATCAAACTAATGGGCGGTCTTTGGTCTCATTAATCTATTATTTGTTCCAGAGCAAATCGTTTTGGCTGAGGGTGCTGCATTTGTACTTTTGACTGAATTGCCATGCAACTTCTATGATGGTTGTTGTTGTTTATCAAATAATATTATTCAATAAATATTATGTTATATAAATAATAGTACTATTTAATATTCATATTAGTATTGGAAAAGGATGTATGTGTTCGTGATGGTGATTTTAGTTACATTAACGCTCCGCCATTAGATGGCGACAAGAGACAAGTCTGCAGTAAATTACTTTTATGTTGAAACAGGGTTTCACGACAAAAACGTGGCTTTCCTCAGGGGACGTTCAAGCTAATGTTTATTGTGAATGTGAGATTTGCAAGGTAAATGTATTGTAACGTTACTATTGTTCTGCTAATTTATGCTGTTTAAACCACGGTGGAAGCTGGTATATGACTTAGCAAGCAGGAAAGGGCACAATAGTTTGACCAACTAAAGTAAATAAGATGGGAGCAGTATTAATTGAAATATTAGCCTAATATTTAACCTACCTGACCGGAAATGTTAAGAACAAACACAAATGCTGTCAAGATTCTTACTCTGGAAATCCTGGTTCAGTTTGGCCAACCACAAACGCCTTTTGTTCCTCAGACAGATTTTGCAGTCTTCTCTTTGATTTGTTGTAACTTTATATTGCACTCCAAATGTTTTTCCTGGTCCGGCCGATTAGTACAGCCCAAAACATGACAATAATTGACCATTTTCAGCAGCAATAATCAGCAAAATATTTGTTCGGTTCAGCGACAATATTTTTGGCTTAATGATGGTGGCTTGGAGCTGTAAAACTGTCAAACTAAGATTTGAATCCTTGGCGGAAGAAAATAGTTAGCACAAAAGAGGGTTTTTAAAGACACTCCATTGTTGTTTCTTATAGATTTACACAGTAGTGCCGTCAAATTGTTGTATAAACACAATGTCACACTCGTAGCCGTGCATTATAGTTGTACATTAGCTCCCTGTGATTACCTTACATTATAATTCTACTTCTTGAAATTCTGTTTGCTAAATCAATTCAAGTTCAATGCAAATTCAGCAGTTTATTTACTTCTAAATGGCACTCAGTCCTGCGAGCTACAGTAGTGTTTTCATGACGCACTATCAATCGGCCATTTTAGTCGCACTGGATGTAAACAATGTCATTGAACTGAACAAAACTCGCATATTTTGCTGATTAATGCTGTTGAAAATGAGCAATTATTGTCACGTTTTGGGCTGTACTAATCGGTCAGACTGGGAAAAACATTTGGAGTAGGCTACTACAGACTGCAAAAAGTTATAAGAAATCAACCCTGCAAAAAAAAAAAAAAAAAAAAGAAGCTAAAACCAGCCTAGGCTGGTTGGCTGGTTTAAGCTTGAAGTAGTTGGTTTTAGCTGGTCTCCCAGCTTGGGAAAGTGGTTAGCTGTTTTTTTTTTTTTCAGCAGGGAAGGAGAAGAGTGCAAAAACCTGGTGAGCAAAAGGCATTTTTGATTGGTCAAACTGCACCGGGATTTCCAGGGAAAGAATGTTAACAACATTTGTGTTTGTTCTTATCATTTCCAGTCAGGTAGGTGAAATATTAGGCTAATATCTTAATTAATCCCTGGTGAAAAAAAAACAAACAGCTATGACCGTCAGCAGGCTGGTTTTAGAGGGGTTTTGGCCACTTTCTCAGACTGAGAAACTACCAGCTAAAACCAGCCTGGCCAGGCTGGGAGACCAGTTAAAACTAGCTACTTCCAGTGTTTACATCTGAGTATCACCAATATGGCCGCCCATCCGGGTAACCGACCAAATCGTTATGTACTGTAAGTGCAAACCCTCTAAATATATTACATGCAACATTTCTCTTGCCACAATCTCTTATCTTGGCGATTATAAAGACCCAAGTTGTATTTTCAATTTCCCATCAATCCAAAATGCAGGCTCTATTTTTCTGGCCTCCATATGTCAAATGAGAGTCAAGCTAGTCCCTCGCTCAATGGGAAACACTACATGCCATTCTTATCTCTGTGGCAACATATCAACCAGATTCCAGGCCTGCAGGACTGTGTTTCCTTCAGCTTAGATCTCCACCATTCTCAGCTTCAAGATCCCCCCCGATATCTTATCCGGTTTGTGGCAAAAGAAATGGGGAAAATTATATTTCATTGCTTCTGAGTTATTTTAGAGATATGCAGTTCTTTGGCTGACCTGAATGTGCCTCCTTGGTTGAACAGAAGCATCGGGCCGGGTCGTCAGGCAGACCAACCTGTTTGTCTCAGAGAGCTGGATTCTGATTGGATGATGGGGTAGCGGCTCGTAACCTACCCTTTCAGGTGATTGATTGGCCAGAGTGTGTTGATGAAAGGCGCACTGGATCCACGTGATTTATGCAAGGATTATCTCTGTCACTGCCTTATGTGGAAAACTAATCGCATGTGTGGATATCGATCCCGTCACCTTTCCGCCGGGACATGTGGAGGACGGACAGGCAGTCTGTTACCCTTATGTTGTGGTGAATTCATCACTGAGTCACTTTATGTTGATGTCCTTAAAAAATCAACTATGGTGACCATAGTTTGTGTTTTTAATATATATATATTGTGTGTGTGGGGGTCATTAGAGGATATAAGGAGGGAGGAAGTGTCTGAGTCTGAATTGATATTGATCAAGAACATAATTGCATTGTCTCCAATAAATCCACGTAAATGTCATTTTATGTTTGTCTCGCGCTATACGCAGTACTAGCATGCTAACCTTCTTTAACGCAATTCTTGCAGATGGACGTAAGAGGGAAAACAGAGAAACAGCCTGGACAGGAAGACAGGGTGGAGGAAGAGCAAATGAAGAACATTCTGTTTGCTTTCCGTGAAAGGGCACAATAATCTTAATCAAATCTTAATGAGGGAAGCTGGCAGTCCAGTCAGGCCCACTCATTCCCCAGCAGGCTGCGCGTCACAGCTGTCCCTCCCACGCCGCGTGTCACTGGACGAGACCCAGATCTGAGCGCCAGCAAAGCCCCTCTTGAATCATTCTGTGAGCTTTACAGTTTACATCTGATTTCTATGTAGCAGCTTTATTAATGACTAATCAATGCACTTCGTTGGCGGTCACCTGCTCTATTCTATCTTGCTCGGTTCTGTTGCATTCTATTCTGTTGTGCTCTGTTCCAGGGGTTTTCAATCCTGTCCTGAAGGCACCCCTGTCCTGCACATTTTGTATGTCTTTCTTATTAGACACACCCAGATCAGGTCTTGCAGTCTCTACTAATGACCTGATGATTTGAATCTGTGGTGAAGGGCAGGGGTGCCTCCAGTACACGTTTGAAAACCTCTATTCTATTCTGTTGCACTCTGTTCTGTTGTGCTCTATTCTATTCTGCTTTGTTCTTTTGGGCTCTATTCTATTCTGATCTATTATGTTGTGCTCTGTTATATTCTATTCTGCTCTATTCTGTTGTGCTTTATTCTGTTCTGCTCTATTATGTGGTGCACTATTCTATTCTGACCTATTCTGTTATGCTCTGTTATTTTCTATTCTGCTCTATTCTGGGGTGCTTTATTCTGTTCTGCTCTATTATAGGTGCTTTATTCTATTGTGCTCTGTTCTATTGTGCTCTATTCTATTCTGCTGTATTTTGTTGTGCTCTATTTTATTCTGCTGCATTCTATTCTGTTGTGCTCTGTACTAGTCTATTCCATTGTGCTGTATTTTATTCTACTTTATTCTACTCTATTTTACGCTTTATTCTATTATATTCTTCTGCTCTATTCCATTTTACTTTATTCTGTTGTATTCTATTTTATTCTTGTCTACTTTATTCAGTTGTGCTCTGTTCTAGTCTATTCTGCTCTGTTCTGTTGTGTTCTATTTTTCTACTCTATTCTGCTCTGTTGTGTTCCATTCTATTTTGTCTACTCTTCTGTTGTACTCTATTCTGTTGTGCTCTATTTTTCTACTTTATTCTGTTTCTGTTTTCTATTCTTGTATATTATATTCAGTTGTGCTGTATTCTATTCTGTTGTGCTCTTTTCTATTCTGCACTGTTCTGTCATGCTCTATTCTATTTTATTCTTGTCTACTTTAATCTGTTGCACTCTATTCTGTTGTGCTCTGTTCTATTCTATTCAGCTCTATTCTGTTGTGCTTTATTTTATCCTGCTGTGTTGTTTTGTTCTCTATTCTATTCTTTAGTGTTCTATTATATTCTATTCTGGTCTATTCTGTTGTGCTGCATTCTGTTGTTTTATTCTGCTCTATTCTGTTCAACTTTATTCTTTTGTATTCTATTCTCATCTACTCTATTCTCTTGTGATCTGTTCTATTGTATTCTGCTGTGCTCTATTTTTTTCTGTTCTGCACTATTCTATTCTACTTCATTCTATTTTTTTCTATTCTCATCTACTCTATTCTGTTGTGTTCTGTTTTATTCTACTCTATTATGTTGTGCTCTGTTCTATTCTATTCTGCTCTGTTCTGTTGGGCTCTGTTTTATTCTATTCCACTCTGTTCTGTTGTGCTCTATTCTATTCTATTCTATTCTATTCTATTCTATTATATTCTATTCCACTCTGTTCTATTGTGCTCTATTCTTTTATTTTACATTGTGCTCTATTCTGTTGTGTTCAATTCTACTTGATGCTGCTCTATTCTGTTGTGCTTTATTCTATTTTGTTCTGTTCTTTTGTGCTCTATTACATTCTGATCTATTCTGTAGTGCTCTGTTATATTCTCTTCTGCTCTATTCGGTGTTGCATTCTGTTCTATTCTATTCTGCTGTTATGTTCTATTCTGTTGTGCTCTATACTTTTCTATTCTGCTTTATTCTGTTGTATTCTATTCTATTCTCTTCTACTATTTTCTGTTGTTATCTGTTCTATTCTATTCTGCTCTGTTCTGTTGTGTTCTATTCTGTTGTGCTGTAATCTATTCTGTTATGCTCTATTTTATTCTACTTTATTCTGTTCTATTCTCCTCTACTCTATTCTGTTGTGCTTTGTTCTATTCTATTGTGCTCTGTTCTGTTGTGCTTTATCCTATTCTATATTATTTTGCTCTATTCTATTATGGTCTATTCTGTTTTATTCAAAGTTATTAGTTTTACTCATCAAGGGTGAATTAAGTTGATCAGAAGTCACAGTACAATTTTATTTTATGTTTTTTTTTTTGGTCAACATGAGTTAAACCAAAGTCCCTTTAAGGCAAGTCATGTCACTCGGCGGCCATCTTTGAAACGCCTCTCGGGCATACAAGTGCAGCTCCTATCTGTTTGAATGGGGAAACATCAAATTCTCCAAAACTGTTCACCAAGCTTACGATTAAATTTCATATTTTAAATCTCCAAAGAAATCCAACAAGAACTGCCTCATAAATATGGTTCCTTGTGCTCCAATAGCGTGAAAAAACGCTTATTTTTCCGGCTAGATGAGCCAGTGCGCATGCGCAGTACTGAGCGCACGTCTTAGAGCGCCGATTGTTTCTATAGCAACCGGGACTTCTAACGGCAGCTGCAGTGACGCGCTGACTTTTCTAATCAACGATTGGCTCTTTCACTAAGAAGGCGGGGCCTCGCGGCCATAATGAGCGTTTCATTTTTTCCCCATTCAAAACTACATGAGTGACATGTCTTGGGTATTCTACAGTCTTTGGTTAAACTTCTTACTGATTCTAAAATGTTTAAACAGTAGTGAATATAAGTGGTTCTCAATGAGGTTCCAATTATGCTTAATTCATGTTGAAATAATTTAATTATAATAAAACTATAGTTATGGTCTTTATTTAAATCTTGCAAACCACTTGGAAATCCTTCATGGAACACCAGTTTGAGAAGCACTGGTATAATATATACATTAATAATAATGTTCTATTTTGCTGTCATTTCAATTCCACTTTATTCTGTTTGTGCATGTGCAGTTAATATATTCCAATTCTTTACTTCCCTGTTCTGTTTTGTTCTTCGATTCTGTTCTGTTCCTCTCTGCCTTGTACTATTCTCTTCTGCTGTTCTTTTAAATTCTACCCTCATCTGTTCTAATCTACCCAGCCTGGTCCATTCTGATTCTAATTTGTTTCGTTTTATCCTCTCTGAGATGAATCCTAACCGTTTTCTAAGTGTCGTTTTGCAATGTTCTTCTCTGATGAATCTCGCAAGCTCTTTTTTTTTTCCCTCTCTCTGTGCTGTTTTGCAGCCTCAGGCCCCGGCTACGCTCTGATTGGTTTTATTGGCAGTGGTTCAACACTCGGATGTCGGCTTCCTGGTGGCTTTCACAATGAAGATGGTTCTGCACATAGATGATAGTGGAGCAATTTCCTTTTCATTTAATCGGGAGGAAAGCAAAGTGCCTCCATAAGTGTAACATTCCATGTCAGAATGACCAGCGTTTGTAAATTCATCATGACATCCCCTTTTGAGGTGAAAACAGAACGAGGGCTGTTTAATCTAGAACAGAGCGGCTTAAGGACACTCTCACGAGTGTAATGTAGAACTCCAGAAAGGAAGATCAAATAAACAAGACAACAAAACCACATACAGATGTTAGGAGATTTTTGTGCAGCATAAGTGAACAGTTAAAATGATTGTTCAATCAAATGAAAATTCTGTCATCATTTACTCATCTTCATGTCTTTCCAAACCAGTGTGACTTTCTTTCTTCTGCTTTTTTGTCATTTTTACAGCTTGACAGCATCTGTCAACGTTCACTTGCATTGTAAGGGAAGAGAAGACATTGCGCTTGACATCTCCAATTGTGTTTCACGGAAGAAGGAAAATCATAGGGTTTGAAACGACATGAGGGTGAGTAAATGATGACAGCATTTTCATTTTTAGGTTTATACATTTCTTTAAGGTGCACCTTAAAGCAACAGTTCACCCAAAAGGGAAAATTTGCTGTAAAGTTACACACCCTAAGGCCATCCAAGAAGCAGATGAGTTTGTTTCTTCATCAGAACAGATTTGGAGATATTTAGCATTGCATCATTTGCTCACCAATGGATTCTCTGAAGTAAATGGGTGCCGTCAAACAGCTGGCCTGCTTCCTCCATTGAAAAAGTCCATCTCCTGTTGTCCTCTCACATCAAAATCCACCAACATAAAGCTTAACTTAAAAACTTGACTTAAAAAAGTCTAAATGATGGATTTGTTTCTTACAAACATGCAGCTTTTTGCTTCACATGATGTTAATTGATGGACTGGAGTGGTGTGGATTACTTGTGGATTATTGTGATGTTTTTATCAGCTGTTTGGACTCTCATTCTGATGGCACCCATTAGTAGTCATAAGGGTACACCGCCTGCCAAAAATGATTAATGGCTTTGACCTTTTGACCTTTCCCCCTCCCCCACGCCCCTCCCCCCTGGGGCCCACCCACGTAGAGCATGACCACGTGTTTGTCCCCGCGCTGAACTAGTGAACTCTACTGACCTTGTTTGATGGATTGACCAGGTGCGACGTCAACGGGTGACAGGTTTATGGGCTGTTGAGAGGATTTATGAAGGGGTATACCGGGTGTTGCGTCAACGGATGACGGGTTTACGGTTGTAGCGAAAATTTACAACATGCATACCCCGGTGTTGAACCATCCAATGACGGGTTTATGGTTGTTCCGCCAAATTTATGATGTTTTGTGTCCGGTGTTGCGCCATCCAATGACGGGTTTAAAGTTGTTGTGCCAAATTTACAATGGGGAGTTACCCGGGATTGCGTCAAGCTATATCCCCCCGGGATGGTGAAATATGTTGTTTGCGCCGGGTAGTCCGGTGTTTGGTGTCATCAGGGTAGAGAAATATTGCCTGTTTGCGTGTCCATCCATTGTTGGTTGAGGAATGAAGCTTTGAAGATTGTTTTACGGTCTAGTCCTACATCAGTTGTAGGGCGGGGCGTTCATGTTTGCTATTACAAAAAGATGAGTATAAACAATTATAAAACAAGTGCAAATAATACTAAACATAAAATAATAATCATAATCATAATATAAATAATATTTTTATCATTAAAAAATTCCCTTACCTTTTTACAGTCTAGGGTAAAAAATTGTCTCCGTCTGCGTGCGTGTGTCTGCGGCCCTCTTGCTCACATACTCTCTCCCCAGCCTGCACGTGGGATGTTTGAGCTAGCATTGCACAACAGATCATTTGAACATCTTATATGTAAAAGTGCTCATACATGTAATGTGATGGCTGTATATAAAATGCTTTTTCAACAATATATTAGTTGATATAAAAAATATTTATTATTGAAAAGTCTCTATTAACACAAGTTACGAGTGCGGTTCTATTTGAGGCTGCTGTGTCCTGTCATTTTTGCAATGGGTCTGAATTTGTTCTTACAGTAGCTACATCTGTTTTAAGAAATCTCCCCCGCCTTTTCCAGTCTAGGGGGTAATATCTGTTTGAAGAAATCTGCGGACTGGATTACTGTGTGAAAGAGAAGGTTTGCAAACATTTTAAATGAAATACATTTATTTCATAGTTACTTTAAATAAACATAATGCAATGTATTCCTCTCGGCTTACGCTTATATTTTAGCTTAACCATAATTTATTTCACATCAAACACTTTAGTCTTTTATTTTATCCATAACCGCACAATGAAATATATCAACAAAGTCTTTCTGTAATGTTTTAAAAATATAAATGATAACACTTGGGCCCAACAGTGTAGCTTAATCATGTACGCAAACACACATTCAGTCCTCCAAGTCGTATTCTCTTCTATAAAAAAGAAATGAATATAAACGATGTGATCACACATGATATAAAACAAAGCAAAACATTTACACTAGATTTTAGGTAACGGTAAGTATTGTAATGGGGAGCCAGCAATGTCAAAATAAGTAAAGGGGAAAAATGTATTTAAGCAGACCAAACCATATGGATTATGGGGGACCTGGACATGCCTGGGCATGTCAGTTTGATACTTTGAAACCCCTTAACCTACCCAATCACAGTAAACTTTCTCTATTTCTATATTTTTAAATAAACATTATTTACTATATTTTTATAAAGTTTTTGTACTCTACAAAGTGAACACCTACCCGTCACACAAAAAGTTCAACCTACTTCCATTTGTAGTAAAATATTTTAAGTCATTTAAATTATTATAGTAGGACTCAAGACATTTGATCATAAATCACATTTATGTTGTTATATCAATGTAATATCCAAATTATTAGAAAAATGTGTGATCTGATAAGTCCTTTAAACATTTCAACCTAAAAAGTGACTCAAGTACAAACACTCACACAAACAAACATGAAAAATAAAACACAAAACACAAACAAACATGCAAACTAAAAACTAAAAAGCAAACACGACGCAAACTCAAACACAAACAAACATGCAAACTAAAAACTAAAAAGCAAACACAACACAAACTCAAACACAAAACACAAACAAACATGCAAACTAAAAAGCAAACACATGATGCAAACTCAAACACAAAACACAGTCATGCAGACTAAAACACAAACATACATGCAAAATAAAACACAAAAAGCAAACACATGATGCAAACTCAAACACAAAACATAAGCAAAAGACGAATTAAAAACATGTAAAACAATATTGTCACTAAAATTTTAAACAAGTATTTTTGTTTTCTCAAAACACATACATATACGATCACGCTGCTCATGTATTATTGTAGTCCGATTTGTGCTGAATACATTATAATCATAACCATAAATATGTTTTAAGGTACTGGAAACGCACAAATGTCAGTGAAGGACAAAACATCAGCAACGTTCCCAAACCCCCTCAGACCCCAGAGGGTTAAAAAAGATGGGAATACATATATAATTATACAAGGCATCAAAGTAACAAACATGTTACGACAGCTAAACAAATCATTCATTGTACATTGTACTTAAACATGTATTCAACATTTAATTTTATTGAACACATAATCCACTTATTTTAAAGATGATACTAAACATCACCGTGTTTATAAAAATAAACATTTTCAATACTTTTAGGTGATCATAAATTTAAAACATAGTAACAAATGTTACTACAGCAAAACAAATCAATATACAAAGCTTATTTTATATTTTTAAGTTTATTGAGGTTTTAAAACATAGTAATAAACAATTTACTGCAACTAAACAAATCATTCATTGTACATCTTAAACATGTATTCAACATTTAAGTTTATTGTACACATAATTCACTTTTTTAAAGATGGTACTAAACATCTCCATGTTTATTAAAATTAACATTTACAATACTTTCAGGTGATCAAAAATATAAAACATAGTAACAAACATGTTACTACAGCTAAACAAATCATTCATCATACATTTTTAAACATGTGTTCAACATTTAAGTTTATTGAACTCATAAAACATTTGATTCACTTATTTTAAAGATGATACTAAACATCTCCAATAATCTTAAATAAAAATAATCTTTTACAATACTTTTAGGTGATCATGTATATCAAACATAGTAACAAACATGTCACTACAGCAAAACAAATCATTATACAGCGTTCATTTTATATTTTTAAGTTTATTGAAGTTATAAATCATAGTAACAAACAGGTTACTACATATGAGAAAAGACACCCCCAAATGCATCTCATGGCATTCTTCGAATACTCGCTGACTTTACGCGTGAATCACACAACACGTGTGAGGAGTGTTTTCAGGGGGTCAGGGGTTCTCCTGAGAATATATAGTTGCACTGAAAAAGCTAAATGAAAAACATTCGGTTGCATACGAAACTCCCAATGTAAGGCGATACCTCCAACGTCCGTCTCATGAACACTTGACAGTAATTGTGGAGCGCACATTATTATACACTCTTTTAATTTATTTATTCAATGCTTTAACACACATACTTGCATTCAAATTTTTCACCTAATATACTGGTTCTTTTTACTTTTATCAATCTGTGGCCAATACTGTTCATGATAAAATGGCAATCATGCTACCGAGTAAGTTAGACACAATATTTTTAAATGCAACTAAGACAGATTATTCCTTCTTCTTAACAAACCTACATTTAAAATTTTACTCCGAGGTTCCAACGCAGGGGAACCGGGTGAGATATTTCACAGCCCTTCAACATATTTTATATATATATATATAGCTTTTTCTAATTGTATCAGTCGAGCTTGTTTCAACTGATTATGTTCATTTTCTTAGGTTATTGTTTTCCCCCACATACAAACCGCAAACAGAGACATAAATTTAATAAAACCAGTCACACATCATGTAAGAAAGGCATCATAATGCATACAGACAAGCAATGTCCTCAACTTTCTCTTTTTTGTTGTCTTTGCTCTCGCATTTGCAACTGATTCACGGGGTAGGTCAAGATCATCAATAATTGTTCTTCACTTTTGAAACTAGCTTACTGTTTTTTCCTTTTAGGAAGATCTGATAACCTGAGAATACAAAAAGAAAAAAAGATATTAGAAAAAATAATAATATTTAGAATAGAAAGAAAAAAATTACTTCAACCTTGTACTGACCTCTGTTCACAGTCTTTATCAGGTTTCTGATCTGAAACATTAGGGAAACAAAGACTGTTAAGGACAATCCATGCGCTACAACATGCTATCTTATACAGTGTACAGTTTGCCTTCAGCGGTTATGTGGATGTGTCCAAAATATGAGGCCATCATAAAAATACAACCCCATAAATAAATAAAACAGCTTATATAAAATATACTTTGGGCCTTTACTTTAGACTCCAGATGTACACGATCAACATTATCTAACGGTTAAGCAACTCCATCTAATGACCATTTTTAATAGTTTCATATACCAACATTTATTTGCTTGTTTGTTTGTTTGTTGTAGACAATGTACATGTATTACACTTACAATATACCATCACATTTGATTTGCCAGACGTTGCAGAAGTCATAGTCATTGTAACGGAGCCTAGACTTGATCCAGTTATGACAGGGGCATATATCATGCCACCATTAGACGTGGAGCTCCTGCCTTTTTACAGAAAATGGGTCAATTCATATATTAGTTAATTGTACATGTGATAATGTTCCCCATTATTAATAGATAAATCACACTAACATTTTACACGGATGCCTGTTGGTCCTTGTCTTGAAGTCTCTGATGAAAAAAATAATAAAAAATAGTGTTATTTTGAATGACAAAAATCAGGCAAACATCCTATGGTACACCCAGCTACAACTCAGGACTAAAAATCCATCCTTCTTCTTTAGATCATATTATAGCTGTATCAAATCACTGTTAATGTACACCGATTTCACACTAGGCTGTATGACATTTTTCAGTAGACTGAATATGTTTGTATGTTTTAGCTTAAATGAAACGTTTCATATATACCCCTAGGTTCACTTTATAAACGGACTTTCATTTTTATGAAGGTATGCAGTAGGCCTTATGCACCCATAACGATGCAAAAACGCACTTTTGCAAACCAACTTGACTGTAGGGCCCACTGTTTTGATCCATTTCTGGTCGGGAGAAAATTCGTTTACATCTTCTTTCAGCAAATCTAGAAATTTTCGACACATAGAATAATAAAAAAAAAGAAGTGCTATAACCTTGTATCGGCCTCGGTTTACAGTCTCTATCAGGCTTCTGATCTGAAACATTAGGGAAACAAAGATTATTACTAAGGACGCACAATACATGCGCTACAACAATCTCATCTCTACATGCAGTCATCATCATACCCAGAATTTCTCTAGTGGTCACGCTGATTGTCTCTTTGCTGTTAACACAGACATCTGTCACATCAGGACGTGTTTCCTTTTTCAGGCTTCTTACAATCTTCATTTCATTCTTAAGGTTTGTTTTACGTTTAGTATCCCCCGTACAATCATGATTCGGATCACACTCATCGACGATGACCGTGTTCATCGGTTTGATCATTTGTCCATTGTAATACAGTTTAAACATAGAGTCTACGTCGACTTTTACACCGCACATTTTTACTGTGGCACAGCTGCACTCCGATTGATCATCCGCAGCAGCGCCAGACCTACAGTTGTGCTCCATCAGGTTTGGCGTAGTTTCAGACGTTCTTTTCAGAATTCAGTTTTCTCCAAGATGTAGCCGTTTCCTAGAATTTCGGATTGACCGTTTACTCTGCGAACCCCCCAAAGTGTTATGAGCAGAAAAACTGAAGCAGAGCCGTGGTTCAGTAAAATGAGGTTGTTGTTGTTTTGATTAACAAGATGTTGCAGTAGGTCCGTAGTCCAAACCTGGTTATGTTCACAGCATAGGGTGAACTCAGTTACTGCAGAGTTGATGAGGACCGCAGTTGTTGGGGTTTTTACTGATAGGGCCCACCCTCACCCCTGTTGCAAGGTGTAAAGGAGGTTGGGGCCGGAAGGCTTGAAAATCAGTCAAGCATCCAAGATAAGTTTCGCTCAAGCTAGTTATAATATTTTGATTAAAGATTATAGACTCAAAAAATAAGATCCACGAACCAAGTGGTAACTATTATACCAAAGATAATGATCCACGAACCAAGCGGTAACTATTATACCAAAGATAATGTTAGTTTGTTAAAGATTTTAGTACCATTGCCATAATAAAATGTTTCAAATAAATTTACAAATGTGATAGATAATACATACAACACTAGACAACAACAATACTTTGTTTTAAAATGTTTACACCTTTTAAAAATATGATAAAATTTGAATAAAAAGAGGCAAAGGGGAAATTGTATCCAATACATGTTTATTTAAACAAACATATAGCAAGAAACAGAGGAAAAGACTCAATGCTTTACAATTTTGTTGTTCTGCTATACATCCAATACATATTGATGCATACCCACAATAAAACACTGACTGTGAAATTGGTCTAACTTGCCTGAAACAGCTTGTCAATTGTTGAGAAAACAGTGTTTAACACAGGTTCGTCGCTCGGCTCTAAATATAGATTTGTTGTGCAGCATCCGAAAGGGTTGTCCTCAGGAATAGGCCAGGCATCATCATGCTCATACTCATCATCAGAGTCATCATCAGACTCGTCCTCGGAGTCATCATCGGAGTCAAACTCGTCGCTGCTTTCAGACAAAACTTTTCTTTCAGATTCCTCCCGCTGTTTATTTGCACGTATGAGATGATTTTGATCATGATGCATTTTGTTCCAACAGGCAGATAGGCGTACGTATTCTGGTCTCGTTGTCACAAGGTACCTCATACCAGCCGTGACAGCATCCCACTGATAAACGTACCTGATTTTTCCACCAAAATTAATTTTTGTCCAAATTTGATTGTAGAAGTACGTCCAGTCTATGGCCGTCAAAAGCAGATAACTACATTCAGGTATACGTAGATCTTCATAATCCAAAACGTAGAGTTTCACAGTCTGCAATGTCTTGTCAAACACAAATCTCCCCACACGATCATCAGACACTGTGAATTCTTGTTTCACAAAATCTTCATCTTCAGCGAGAATCTTTATCAGACCATGACTTTCCTGGTGCATGTCTGTTTCAACAGAATTTCTTGCCGATGTGACACACATTGATCTTGTTTCAGGGGTGTTTGGAGCATCGGACGCCATTGTAACAATGTAGAAAATGTCTACCGCGTCAAACTGAGTGTCTCTAAACTCTGAATGTAGGTTGGGGGTGCGTCAAACAACCAAGGATGTGACAATATTTACATAAAAACTCACCTCCCCAATGTCCAGACCAATGGGGTATGACTGTTTTATTTACCACCTAGCCAACGGAAAAATACGTCCCCAATATCTACACAAATATAACTCACTAGACCCTCGCTAGCTCTATACCTTTGCCATTGTTTTTGGCTAGTTTTTAGACAAAGACTATTCTCAGACTCTGGTCAAACATGCTGCGAGTGTACAGAATACGAGAATTAAATGAAAATTACTTTAGAAAAGTACTTTAGAGCTTACCCCAGTCTGTATAAAAAGAAACACTAGGTCTCAATATTACCGTTCCTCTGCTACATGTACATCTACCTCATTTTAAAACTCAAAGTTATACGTTGCAAGTTGAAGGTGGTGTGGAAACACTATTGTTTTTGTACGCATCTCTAAACAAGTCTTTAATAAATAAATCACAATTGTTTTAAGCGAAGTCAGATACAAAAGTATCAGGCATTACATTTATATGTATTTTTTAAATAATTACGGTAGAGTTACAGGTTTTTGGGTAGTTTAGGATAGGTGCATGTAAGCAATGAAAACTTAAATGTGACAGTAAATGTTACAGACACATTACTTGCATAAAAGACTATGACTTTATGTCTTTAAATACATATTAACAAAGATTACAATTTTTCTTTAGATTCCAGTGAAATTATCTGCTTAAAATTAACCAAGGGTAACTAAGGCTTAACTTTTTCATGGTTTTGTTTTTACAACAAATATGTTTTTAATAAACAGTATAATTAGATTTTAACCAATATTAAAATCTAACCAATATTTTTAACCGTTGACTTTATATCATTTATCTGGTTGAAACATTC
>NC_133384.1:30056621-30214121 GCF_049309525.1 Garra rufa
ATCTACCTCATTTTAAAACTCAAAGTTATACGTTGCAAGTTGAAGGTGGTGTGGAAACACTATTGTTTTTGTACGCATCTCTAAACAAGTCTTTAATAAATAAATCACAATTGTTTTAAGCGAAGTCAGATACAAAAGTATCAGGCATTACATTTATATGTATTTTTTAAATAATTACGGTAGAGTTACAGGTTTTTGGGTAGTTTAGGATAGGTGCATGTAAGCAATGAAAACTTAAATGTGACAGTAAATGTTACAGACACATTACTTGCATAAAAGACTATGACTTTATGTCTTTAAATACATATTAACAAAGATTACAATTTTTCTTTAGATTCCAGTGAAATTATCTGCTTAAAATTAACCAAGGGTAACTAAGGCTTAACTTTTTCATGGTTTTGTTTTTACAACAAATATGTTTTTAATAAACAGTATAATTAGATTTTAACCAATATTAAAATCTAACCAATATTTTTAACCGTTGACTTTATATCATTTATCTGGTTGAAACATTCCAGCTAGTAAATTAGCTGGAATGTTTGACCAGACGGTTTGACCAGAGTCTGAGAATAGTCTTTGTCTAAAAACTAGCCAAAAACAATGGCAAAGGTATAGAGCTAGCGAGGGTCTAGTGAGTTATATTTGTGTAGATATTGGGGACGTATTTTTCCGTTGGCTAGGTGGTAAATAAAACAGTCATACCCCATTGGTCTGGACATTGGGGAGGTGAGTTTTTATGTAAATATTGTCACATCCTTGGTTGTTTGACGCACCCCCAACCTACATTCAGAGTTTAGAGACACTCAGTTTGACGCGGTAGACATTTTCTACATTGTTACAATGGCGTCCGATGCTCCAAACACCCCTGAAACAAGATCAATGTGTGTCACATCGGCAAGAAATTCTGTTGAAACAGACATGCACCAGGAAAGTCATGGTCTGATAAAGATTCTCGCTGAAGATGAAGATTTTGTGAAACAAGAATTCACAGTGTCTGATGATCGTGTGGGGAGATTTGTGTTTGACAAGACATTGCAGACTGTGAAACTCTACGTTTTGGATTATGAAGATCTACGTATACCTGAATGTAGTTATCTGCTTTTGACGGCCATAGACTGGACGTACTTCTACAATCAAATTTGGACAAAAATTAATTTTGGTGGAAAAATCAGGTACGTTTATCAGTGGGATGCTGTCACGGCTGGTATGAGGTACCTTGTGACAACGAGACCAGAATACGTACGCCTATCTGCCTGTTGGAACAAAATGCATCATGATCAAAATCATCTCATACGTGCAAATAAACAGCGGGAGGAATCTGAAAGAAAAGTTTTGTCTGAAAGCAGCGACGAGTTTGACTCCGATGATGACTCCGAGGACGAGTCTGATGATGACTCTGATGATGAGTATGAGCATGATGATGCCTGGCCTATTCCTGAGGACAACCCTTTCGGATGCTGCACAACAAATCTATATTTAGAGCCGAGCGACGAACCTGTGTTAAACACTGTTTTCTCAACAATTGACAAGCTGTTTCAGGCAAGTTAGACCAATTTCACAGTCAGTGTTTTATTGTGGGTATGCATCAATATGTATTGGATGTATAGCAGAACAACAAAATTGTAAAGCATTGAGTCTTTTCCTCTGTTTCTTGCTATATGTTTGTTTAAATAAACATGTATTGGATACAATTTCCCCTTTGCCTCTTTTTATTCAAATTTTATCATATTTTTAAAAGGTGTAAACATTTTAAAACAAAGTATTGTTGTTGTCTAGTGTTGTATGTATTATCTATCACATTTGTAAATTTATTTGAAACATTTTATTATGGCAATGGTACTAAAATCTTTAACAAACTAACATTATCTTTGGTATAATAGTTACCGCTTGGTTCGTGGATCATTATCTTTGGTATAATAGTTACCACTTGGTTCGTGGATCTTATTTTTTGAGTCTATAATCTTTAATCAAAATATTATAACTAGCTTGAGCGAAACTTATCTTGGATGCTTGACTGATTTTCAAGCCTTCCGGCCCCAACCTCCTTTACACCTTGCAACAGGGGTGAGGGTGGGCCCTATCAGTAAAAACCCCAACAACTGCGGTCCTCATCAACTCTGCAGTAACTGAGTTCACCCTATGCTGTAAACATAACCAGGTTTGGACTACGGACCTACTGCAACATCTTGTTAATCAAAACAACAACAACCTCATTTTACTGAACCACGGCTCTGCTTCAGTTTTTCTGCTCATAACACTTTGGGGGGTTCGCAGAGTAAACGGTCAATCCGAAATTCTAGGAAACGGCTACATCTTGGAGAAAACTGAATTCTGAAAAGAACGTCTGAAACTACGCCAAACCTGATGGAGCACAACTGTAGGTCTGGCGCTGCTGCGGATGATCAATCGGAGTGCAGCTGTGCCACAGTAAAAATGTGCGGTGTAAAAGTCGACGTAGACTCTATGTTTAAACTGTATTACAATGGACAAATGATCAAACCGATGAACACGGTCATCGTCGATGAGTGTGATCCGAATCATGATTGTACGGGGGATACTAAACGTAAAACAAACCTTAAGAATGAAATGAAGATTGTAAGAAGCCTGAAAAAGGAAACACGTCCTGATGTGACAGATGTCTGTGTTAACAGCAAAGAGACAATCAGCGTGACCACTAGAGAAATTCTGGGTATGATGATGACTGCATGTAGAGATGAGATTGTTGTAGCGCATGTATTGTGCGTCCTTAGTAATAATCTTTGTTTCCCTAATGTTTCAGATCAGAAGCCTGATAGAGACTGTAAACCGAGGCCGATACAAGGTTATAGCACTTCTTTTTTTTTATTATTCTATGTGTCGAAAATTTCTAGATTTGCTGAAAGAAGATGTAAACGAATTTTCTCCCGACCAGAAATGGATCAAAACAGTGGGCCCTACAGTCAAGTTGGTTTGCAAAAGTGCGTTTTTGCATCGTTATGGGTGCATAAGGCCTACTGCATACCTTCATAAAAATGAAAGTCCGTTTATAAAGTGAACCTAGGGGTATATATGAAACGTTTCATTTAAGCTAAAACATACAAACATATTCAGTCTACTGAAAAATGTCATACAGCCTAGTGTGAAATCGGTGTACATTAACAGTGATTTGATACAGCTATAATATGATCTAAAGAAGAAGGATGGATTTTTAGTCCTGAGTTGTAGCTGGGTGTACCATAGGATGTTTGCCTGATTTTTGTCATTCAAAATAACACTATTTTTTATTATTTTTTTCATCAGAGACTTCAAGACAAGGACCAACAGGCATCCGTGTAAAATGTTAGTGTGATTTATCTATTAATAATGGGGAACATTATCACATGTACAATTAACTAATATATGAATTGACCCATTTTCTGTAAAAAGGCAGGAGCTCCACGTCTAATGGTGGCATGATATATGCCCCTGTCATAACTGGATCAAGTCTAGGCTCCGTTACAATGACTATGACTTCTGCAACGTCTGGCAAATCAAATGTGATGGTATATTGTAAGTGTAATACATGTACATTGTCTACAACAAACAAACAAACAAGCAAATAAATGTTGGTATATGAAACTATTAAAAATGGTCATTAGATGGAGTTGCTTAACCGTTAGATAATGTTGATCGTGTACATCTGGAGTCTAAAGTAAAGGCCCAAAGTATATTTTATATAAGCTGTTTTATTTATTTATGGGGTTGTATTTTTATGATGGCCTCATATTTTGGACACATCCACATAACCGCTGAAGGCAAACTGTACACTGTATAAGATAGCATGTTGTAGCGCATGGATTGTCCTTAACAGTCTTTGTTTCCCTAATGTTTCAGATCAGAAACCTGATAAAGACTGTGAACAGAGGTCAGTACAAGGTTGAAGTAATTTTTTTCTTTCTATTCTAAATATTATTATTTTTTCTAATATCTTTTTTTCTTTTTGTATTCTCAGGTTATCAGATCTTCCTAAAAGGAAAAAACAGTAAGCTAGTTTCAAAAGTGAAGAACAATTATTGATGATCTTGACCTACCCCGTGAATCAGTTGCAAATGCGAGAGCAAAGACAACAAAAAAGAGAAAGTTGAGGACATTGCTTGTCTGTATGCATTATGATGCCTTTCTTACATGATGTGTGACTGGTTTTATTAAATTTATGTCTCTGTTTGCGGTTTGTATGTGGGGGAAAACAATAACCTAAGAAAATGAACATAATCAGTTGAAACAAGCTCGACTGATACAATTAGAAAAAGCTATATATATATATATAAAATATGTTGAAGGGCTGTGAAATATCTCACCCGGTTCCCCTGCGTTGGAACCTCGGAGTAAAATTTTAAATGTAGGTTTGTTAAGAAGAAGGAATAATCTGTCTTAGTTGCATTTAAAAATATTGTGTCTAACTTACTCGGTAGCATGATTGCCATTTTATCATGAACAGTATTGGCCACAGATTGATAAAAGTAAAAAGAACCAGTATATTAGGTGAAAAATTTGAATGCAAGTATGTGTGTTAAAGCATTGAATAAATAAATTAAAAGAGTGTATAATAATGTGCGCTCCACAATTACTGTCAAGTGTTCATGAGACGGACGTTGGAGGTATCGCCTTACATTGGGAGTTTCGTATGCAACCGAATGTTTTTCATTTAGCTTTTTCAGTGCAACTATATATTCTCAGGAGAACCCCTGACCCCCTGAAAACACTCCTCACACGTGTTGTGTGATTCACGCGTAAAGTCAGCGAGTATTCGAAGAATGCCATGAGATGCATTTGGGGGTGTCTTTTCTCATATGTAGTAACCTGTTTGTTACTATGATTTATAACTTCAATAAACTTAAAAATATAAAATGAACGCTGTATAATGATTTGTTTTGCTGTAGTGACATGTTTGTTACTATGTTTGATATACATGATCACCTAAAAGTATTGTAAAAGATTATTTTTATTTAAGATTATTGGAGATGTTTAGTATCATCTTTAAAATAAGTGAATCAAATGTTTTATGAGTTCAATAAACTTAAATGTTGAACACATGTTTAAAAATGTATGATGAATGATTTGTTTAGCTGTAGTAACATGTTTGTTACTATGTTTTATATTTTTGATCACCTGAAAGTATTGTAAATGTTAATTTTAATAAACATGGAGATGTTTAGTACCATCTTTAAAAAAGTGAATTATGTGTACAATAAACTTAAATGTTGAATACATGTTTAAGATGTACAATGAATGATTTGTTTAGTTGCAGTAAATTGTTTATTACTATGTTTTAAAACCTCAATAAACTTAAAAATATAAAATAAGCTTTGTATATTGATTTGTTTTGCTGTAGTAACATTTGTTACTATGTTTTAAATTTATGATCACCTAAAAGTATTGAAAATGTTTATTTTTATAAACACGGTGATGTTTAGTATCATCTTTAAAATAAGTGGATTATGTGTTCAATAAAATTAAATGTTGAATACATGTTTAAGTACAATGTACAATGAATGATTTGTTTAGCTGTCGTAACATGTTTGTTACTTTGATGCCTTGTATAATTATATATGTATTCCCATCTTTTTTAACCCTCTGGGGTCTGAGGGGGTTTGGGAACGTTGCTGATGTTTTGTCCTTCACTGACATTTGTGCGTTTCCAGTACCTTAAAACATATTTATGGTTATGATTATAATGTATTCAGCACAAATCGGACTACAATAATACATGAGCAGCGTGATCGTATATGTATGTGTTTTGAGAAAACAAAAATACTTGTTTAAAATTTTAGTGACAATATTGTTTTACATGTTTTTAATTCGTCTTTTGCTTATGTTTTGTGTTTGAGTTTGCATCATGTGTTTGCTTTTTGTGTTTTATTTTGCATGTATGTTTGTGTTTTAGTCTGCATGACTGTGTTTTGTGTTTGAGTTTGCATCATGTGTTTGCTTTTTAGTTTGCATGTTTGTTTGTGTTTTGTGTTTGAGTTTGTGTTGTGTTTGCTTTTTAGTTTTTAGTTTGCATGTTTGTTTGTGTTTGAGTTTGCGTCGTGTTTGCTTTTTAGTTTTTAGTTTGCATGTTTGTTTGTGTTTTGTGTTTTATTTTTCATGTTTGTTTGTGTGAGTGTTTGTACTTGAGTCACTTTTTAGGTTGAAATGTTTAAAGGACTTATCAGATCACACATTTTTCTAATAATTTGGATATTACATTGATATAACAACATAAATGTGATTTATGATCAAATGTCTTGAGTCCTACTATAATAATTTAAATGACTTAAAATATTTTACTACAAATGGAAGTAGGTTGAACTTTTTGTGTGACGGGTAGGTGTTCACTTTGTAGAGTACAAAAACTTTATAAAAATATAGTAAATAATGTTTATTTAAAAATATAGAAATAGAGAAAGTTTACTGTGATTGGGTAGGTTAAGGGGTTTCAAAGTATCAAACTGACATGCCCAGGCATGTCCAGGTCCCCCATAATCCATATGGTTTGGTCTGCTTAAATACATTTTTCCCCTTTACTTATTTTGACATTGCTGGCTCCCCATTACAATACTTACCGTTACCTAAAATCTAGTGTAAATGTTTTGCTTTGTTTTATATCATGTGTGATCACATCGTTTATATTCATTTCTTTTTTATAGAAGAGAATACGACTTGGAGGACTGAATGTGTGTTTGCGTACATGATTAAGCTACACTGTTGGGCCCAAGTGTTATCATTTATATTTTTAAAACATTACAGAAAGACTTTGTTGATATATTTCATTGTGCGGTTATGGATAAAATAAAAGACTAAAGTGTTTGATGTGAAATAAATTATGGTTAAGCTAAAATATAAGCGTAAGCCGAGAGGAATACATTGCATTATGTTTATTTAAAGTAACTATGAAATAAATGTATTTCATTTAAAATGTTTGCAAACCTTCTCTTTCACACAGTAATCCAGTCCGCAGATTTCTTCAAACAGATATTACCCCCTAGACTGGAAAAGGCGGGGGAGATTTCTTAAAACAGATGTAGCTACTGTAAGAACAAATTCAGACCCATTGCAAAAATGACAGGACACAGCAGCCTCAAATAGAACCGCACTCGTAACTTGTGTTAATAGAGACTTTTCAATAATAAATATTTTTTATATCAACTAATATATTGTTGAAAAAGCATTTTATATACAGCCATCACATTACATGTATGAGCACTTTTACATATAAGATGTTCAAATGATCTGTTGTGCAATGCTAGCTCAAACATCCCACGTGCAGGCTGGGGAGAGAGTATGTGAGCAAGAGGGCCGCAGACACACGCACGCAGACGGAGACAATTTTTTACCCTAGACTGTAAAAAGGTAAGGGAATTTTTTAATGATAAAAATATTATTTATATTATGATTATGATTATTATTTTATGTTTAGTATTATTTGCACTTGTTTTATAATTGTTTATACTCATCTTTTTGTAATAGCAAACATGAACGCCCCGCCCTACAACTGATGTAGGACTAGACCGTAAAACAATCTTCAAAGCTTCATTCCTCAACCAACAATGGATGGACACGCAAACAGGCAATATTTCTCTACCCTGATGACACCAAACACCGGACTACCCGGCGCAAACAACATATTTCACCATCCCGGGGGGATATAGCTTGACGCAATCCCGGGTAACTCCCCATTGTAAATTTGGCACAACAACTTTAAACCCGTCATTGGATGGCGCAACACCGGACACAAAACATCATAAATTTGGCGGAACAACCATAAACCCGTCATTGGATGGTTCAACACCGGGGTATGCATGTTGTAAATTTTCGCTACAACCGTAAACCCGTCATCCGTTGACGCAACACCCGGTATACCCCTTCATAAATCCTCTCAACAGCCCATAAACCTGTCACCCGTTGACGTCGCACCTGGTCAATCCATCAAACAAGGTCAGTAGAGTTCACTAGTTCAGCGCGGGGACAAACACGTGGTCATGCTCTACGTGGGTGGGCCCCAGGGGGGAGGGGCGTGGGGGAGGGGGAAAGGTCAAAAGGTCAAAGCCATTAATCATTTTTGGCAGGCGGTGTACCCTTATGACTACTCCCATTCACTCCAGAGGATCCATTGGTGATCAAGTGATGTGACTTTTTCCCTGTCATACCATCAGAAACCACTGTACCACAGGAAACATTGGCAGCATGTCAGATCTTTACACATGCAGAGTGGAGGCCATTTTCATATTTTAATAGTGTGGGTTATGCAATCAGAGGAGGAGGAAGAGTCGTTCAGGTCTTCTAGTGAGAGGAGTCGAAAAGGCAATCGATAGGATAGAGAAAGGAAAGCAAAATGAATGCGTGAGTGAATACTTATTCAACACCTACAATCGAGAATCACTAAAACCAGCGCTCTTCCCAAATCAACAAAAACCCTAAAGTTTGGATGAGCAAAGAACTCGGGAACATTGATTATAGTTGCAAAAGTTGGTTATAGCTCACCTAGAAATTATTTTGTAATCATTTATTCACCCTCACATCATGTCAAACTTGTTTGACTTTCTTTACTCTGAGAAACACAAAAGGAGATATTTTGAAAAATGTTCATGCTGCCGTTTTTTATAGGAGATAGTAGGCTGTCAAGTCTTAAAGGGATAGTTCAACCAAAAATGAAAATTCTGTCATTAATTACTCACCCTCATGTCATTCCAAACTCGTAAGACCTTCGTTCATCTTCGGAACACAAATTAAGATATTTTTGATGAAATCCGAGAGCTTTCTGACTCTGCAAGGCTTAGAAACGTTTAGAAGATGAACAGGTTTGAAATGACATGAGGGTGAGTAATTAATGACAGAATTAGCATTTTTTGGGTGAACTGTCTCTTCAAACAGGTTAAAAAGTACAATAAAAGTAGTTCATGTGACTTGTGCATTGTATTCTTAAGACAAATAATTGCTTTATTTGAGGAACAGACTTCCAAGTTATTCTGAGACATACAGCATCACAACATTATTAAATATATATTTATTTATTTATTTATTTATTTCTAGTGGTGTATTCTTAAACTACTGTTTGGAGTCTTTAAAATTTTGTTATATTAAATATATTTTATGATAAAAAATATTGTAAAAATGATAATATTGTGAAATAGTTTTGCAATTGAAAAAAACAGTTTTCTATTTGAATATATACTAAAATGTAATTTATTCTTGTGATGCAAAGCTGAATTTTCACATGATCCTTCAGAAATCATTCTAAAATGATGATTTGCGCAAGAAACATTTCTTATTATTATCAGTGTTGAAAGTTGTGTTGCTTAGTATTTTTGAGGAAACTAAAAAATGTTTTTTTTTTTTTTTAGAATTCTTTAATGAATTTATTTGAGACAGAAATAATTTATACAATTTTAAATGTTTTTTACGCTCACTAATTTGAATGTGTCCTTAATAGCTTCATAGAAGTATTTATTTCTTAAAAAAAAAATGCTCTGACCCCAAACTTTTGATTAGTGGGGCATATATACAGAACCAGTCAAAAGTTTTTGAACATTAAGATTTTTACAATTTTTTTTTTTAAAGAACTCTCTTCTACTTACCAAGCTTGCATTTATTTGACTCAAAGTTTGAAATATTTTTACTGTTTAAAATAACAGTTTTCTATTTTAATATATTTTAAAATGTAATTTATTTCAGTGATCAAAGCTAAATTTTCAGCATCATTACTCCAGTCTTCAGTGTCACATGATGCTTCAGAAATCATTCTAATATTCTGATTTGCTGCTCAAAAAACATTTATTATTATTATGTTGAAAACAGATGAGTAGAAGTTTTTCAAGTTTCTTTAATTAATAGAAATCTTTTGTAACATTATAAATGTCTTTATCATCCTTGCTAAATAAAAGTATTCATTTCTATCATTTCAATATAATATGTGTCTTAAGTCGCTGGGGTATATTTGTAGCAATAGCCAAAAATACATATCATGGGTCAAATTTTTTTTTTTTTTTTTTTTTTTTTTTTTATGCCAAAAATCATTAGGAAATTAAGTAAAGATCATGTTCCATGAAGATTTTTTGTAAAATTCCTACTGTAAATATATCAAAATGTAATTTTTGATTTGTAAAATGCATTGTTAAGAACCTAATTTGGACAAATTTAAAGGTGATTTTCTCAGTATTTAGATTTGTTTGCATCCTCAGATTCCTGATATTCAAATAGATGTATCTCGGTCAAATATTGTCCTATCCTAACAAACCATACATCAATAGAAAGCTTATTTATTGATATTTCATGTGATGTATAAATCTCAGTTTTGTAAAATTTAACCTTATGACTGGTTTTGTGGTCCAGGGTCACATATTACAAAAGCTTTTGATTTCAGATAAATGCTGATCCTTGGATCTTTCTATTCATCAAAGAATTCTAAAAAAAAAATGTGCTCAACTGTTATAGATATTGATACAAATTATAATAGCTTTGATCACAGATATAAATTAAATTTTAAAATATATTCAAATAGAAATAAATAGTATAAATATTTCAAAATTGTACTGTGTTTGCTGTACTTTGAATCAAATACATGTAGGCTTAGTAAGCAGAAGAGACTTCTTTAAAAACATAAAAAAATTTCCTTTTCAAAAACTTTTGACTGGTACTGTAGATATTACATTTTTTGTTCAGTCTTCATGTCCTCTATCTGTATTATTACCCAGGTCATTTTAGACATCTTCATTGTGTCTGTTATGCAATAAGAGTGTAATGTTCCTCCTGAGAACCACTGAGGAGCCCACCATAAAAGTATTACGAAGCAAATGAGGCAGAGTGTTTTATTTGCGAGCCCACGCTGTCCACACGCTCTCCTAAACTGCAGTTTTTACTCTCCCCTGCAATTAACGCAGCTGTTTTGATGAACGACATCAGCGTGAATTAGATGTAAGCTTGCGGGGCCATTACGGTTCGGGGTGATAACCTGTACGGGAGTATAATAGGCAGACAATTTCTCCTTGTTTGTTGATCATTAGTGGTAATTAAGACTAATCTCTCTCCGTCTTTCAAACTTTCAAAGCAGGAAGCACATTTGTAACCATAGTGACTGTTACGATCTCAGCGTGGCGTGAGAACTGCCTCCGTCTTGGATTTGCAGTGATTTGTGGGAAGTTTACTAGTAAATGCTCAACGGTGACACTTATAGAGGCCTAAGGTCTGGTCCAAAGCAAACACCCTCGTGACATTTCATCGAAACGTCGGAGGACCTTCGGCTCCCTTCAGTGATAATGGCTTAATAAAAGATTTAACAGGCTTCAGGATCACAGTCTTGTGGCCATAGAGGCTGACTCTCTGCTCATCTCGTCACGCTAATTGATATTATTATGTGTCCAGAGCTTTAGGAGATCTTTAGGGGTTCAGATACGCCTGCTGAGATCTAAACTCAACATTTTGGGGGATGAAGAGATTACATTTTATCTCATGACGAACTGGTGGTGGGCAGCACTAGACACCCACAGCTTGGTGCGTTTACCCATAATGCTCTGTTTGAGAAGGAGAGGTGCGCCATCTGCTGGTGAATGTGTTTATAAAGACGTGGGAGTGAAAACTGTAGGTAATGAGGTGAAAAGTCGGAATGATTTTAGAAGCCCACAACCGTTCCTGCAGGGCTGATGTGGGATGACAATATAATTCAATGCCTTTTATGTCAAAATATGTCTAAAAGTGACTAAAAAGATTCAAATTTTTTGCTGTTGTGTATATTTTCAACCGAGTGAACATGAAGTTTATCATTTATACTACAGTTAAAATAAAAGGCAACATTTTTAGTTTTTTTTCCTCACTTGTTACTTGTTTTTAACATTCAGTCTTCTATGCATACTAAAAAAGGGACTACAGTGTCTTTTTGGATGTGATGGCATGACGGCCTGTTTAGTCATGTTACGTGGTATTACCATGTTATTTTTCAAAAATACATTACCAAAATGTTTTTAGAAAGGAATTAAGACTTCTATTCAGCAAGGATGCATTAAATTGATTAAAAGTGATAGTAAAGTTTGTTTTATTTAGTACTGACCTAAATAAGATTTCACATAAAAGATGTTTACATATAGTCCACAAGAGAAAGTAATAGTTGAATTTATAAAAATGACCCTGTTCAAAAGTTTACATACACTTGATTATTAATACCTGTGTTGTTAACTAGTGGATCCACACCTGTTTTTTTTTTTTGTTTGTTTTTTTTTTGTTTAGTGATAGTTGTTCATGAGTCCCTTGTTTGTCCTGAACAGTTAAACTGCCTGCTGTTCTTCAGAAAAAATCCTTCAGGTCCCACAAATTCTTTGGTTTTTCAGCATTTCTGTGTATTTGAACCCTTTCCAACAATCACTGTATGATTTTGAGATTCATCTTTTCACACTGAGGACAACTGAGAGACTCATATACAACTATTACAGAAGGTTTAAACGCTCACTGTTGCTCCAGAAGGTAAAACAGTACATTAAGAGCCAGGGGGTGAAAACCTTTGAACAGAATGAAACGTGTACATTTTACTTATTTTGCCTAAATATCATATTTTTTTTCATTTAGTACTGCCCTTCAGAAGACTGACTTACATGTTTCCCAGAAGACAAAATAAATTAAATTTACTCTGATCTTCAAATTTCAAATATTTTCACACCCGCTCTTAATGAGCGTTCGAACCTTCTGTAATAGTTGCATATGAGTCCCTCAGTTGCCCTCAGTGTGAAAAGATGGATCTCAAAATCATAGTCATCTTGGAAAGGGTTCAAATACACAAAAATGCTGAAAAACCAATGAATTTGTGAGACCTGAAAGATTTATCAAAAGAACAGTATTAAGAATCAAGTGTGTGTAAACTTTTGAACAAGGTCATTTTTATAAATTCAACTATTATTTTTTCTTGTGGACTATATGTTAATGTCTTTTATGTGAAATATCTTCTTCAGGTCAGTACTAAATAAAAAACAACACGCATTTTGTATGATCCCTCTTATTTTGGTAAAATGATTAACATTTTGCAGATTCTGCAAGGTGTAGGTAAACTTCTGACCTCAACTGTATATAATAAATAAATACATACATTTACATTTTTTTTTTCTTTTTTAAACTTTATTTTCATGCTGAAAAAATGATCACAGAAAAAAATAAGTGATAATATAAAATGTTCTTTGAGCAGCAAATCAGCCTATTAGAATGATTTCTGAAGGATCACGTGACACTGAAGACTTGAGTAACGATGCTGAAAATTCAGCTTTTCATCACAGGAATGAATTATATTTTTAAATATATTAAAATAGAAAACTGTTGTTTTAAATTGCAATAATATTTCACATTTTTATTGTATTTTTGAGCACATAAATGCAATCTTGGTGACCATAAGTCTTTCAAAACATTAAAAAAAAATCTTACCAACCCCAAACTTGAAGTACAATGATTTTATTATATAATACCATGGGGCCACCATATTACTTGTTTCTATGGGGAGGTAAAATCTCATAAAATCCCCCAAAAAATATCAAAAAAGAATTAAAAACATCTTGGAGACAAACTGTATGTCTGTATTTATTGTTACTCACTCCAAACATCAAGTGAGGCACAGGAGTTTGAGTGTTCACACTGCTACCGAACAACACACTGGAGGCAGATAGCGCTGTGCAACAAGACAAGTGACACGAAACAGTTTTCAGCACAGTTCACAGGAAACAGTGTACTGTAGAAAAGAGCTGTCTGTTAGCATGAGATGTTAAGCTGCGAGTCTGTGTAGGTCATTTCCAGTGGCTGAACTTGTCATGGTACTGCTTTACCTGTACAGACACTAACATTATGACGTGTTGATCTGTCATATGAACCATTCAATCTCATAGAGTGTTGTGAATGCAATTAATGCAATGTTAAAAAAAATCCTTAAATTATACGAAAGTCAACATGAAATGACACTCACAACCCATTTAAAGGGATAGTTCACTTATAAATGAAAATTCTGTCATTAATTACCTTCATGTCGTTCCAAACCCGTAGGACCTTCGTTCACCTTTAGAACACAAATTAAGATATTTTTGATGAAATCCAAGAGCTTTCTGAGCCTGCATAGACTGCAGCGCAACTGACATGTTCAAGGTTCAGAAAGGTAGTCTATGCAGAGTCAGAAAGCTCTCAGATTTAATCAACAATATCTTAATTATAGGTCTTATAGGTTTGGAACGACATTAGGGTGAGTAAATGATGACTACATTTTCATTTTTGGGTAAACTATCCCTTCAACTTTTGTGTTTTTTTTTTTTTTAGTAAAACAGGGCAGCGCTTAAGGAAGTCCCATTGGGAAATTATTGGATTGAGAAAAGAGGTTGTTTCTGTACCAGAATGAAGCCCGGGACAACGTAACGAGCATTTTGATCACAAAGGTAATGCTGTTATTATATGCTATTTTTGCCATAACCTTTACGTATTTGCTGTGTGGAGAAAGTTACACATTAATGAAAGATTGCAAAGACAATATTTCATGTTGACTTAAAGACATAAGCCAGAGTTTTGGCATGTGGTTTAATCAAACTGCACGTTTATACCAGTCAAAAGTTTTTGGACTGTAAGATTATTTTTTTTTAAGAAGTCTCTTCTGCTCACCAAACCTGCATTTATTTGATTCAAAATACAGCAAAAGCAGTAATATTGTGAAATATTTTTACTGTTTTAAATAACTGCTTTCTATTTGAATTTATTTTAAAATGTAATTTGTTCCTGTGATCAAAGCTACATTTTTTGCATCATTACTTCAGTCTTCAGTGTCACATGATCCTTCAGAAATCATTCTAATATGCTGATTTGCTGTTCAAGAAACATTGTATTATTATTATAAATATTTAAAACAGTTGAGTACATTTTTAAGGATACTGTGATAAATGGCAAGATCCATAGATCAGCTTTTATCTGAAATAAAAAGCTTTTGTAACATTATACACTTTACTATTCAAAAGCTAGTCAGTATATATATTTGGGGAAAGAAATTATAGAAATAAATACTTTCATTCAGTGAGAATGCATTAAATTGATTAAAAAAAAAGTGATGATAAAGACATTTATAATGTTACAAAATATTTTGTTTCAGATAAATGCTCTTTTTTTTCTTAACTATTCATCAAAGAAACCTGAAATAATTCTACTCAGCTGTTTTCAACATAATAATAATAATAAATGTTTTTGAGCAGCAAATCAGAATATTAAGAGTGATTTCTGAAGGATGTGACTGGAGTAATGATGCTAAAATTTCAGCTTTGAAATCACAGGAATAAATTACATTTTAAAATATATTCAAATAGAAAACGGTTATTTTAAATAGTAAAAATATTTCAAAATTGCACTGTTTTTGCTTTACTCCGGATCAAATAAATGCAGGCTTGGTAAGCAGAAGAGACTACTTTAAAATCATTAAACATTAAAAATCTTAACTGGTAGTTGACTGGTAGTGTATGTGTTTAAAAGTTTTACTTTTGAAAGAAATTAATACTTTATTCAGCAAGGATGCATTAAAATGATCAAAGTTGACAGTAAAGACATTTATTAATGTTAAAAAAATCTGTTTTTTTATTATTATTATTATTATTAATGAAAATAGTTGGAAATGCAAATTAAATTAAGCAGCACAACTATTTTCACTAATAATAACATGTTTCTTGAGCAGCAAATCAGCATATTCAGATATTCTCTAAAGGATCATGTGACATTAAAGACTGCAGTAATGATGCTGAAAATTCAGCTTTGTGTCACAAAAATAAATTACATTTTCAAATATTTTCAAACAGAAACCAGTTGTTTTAAATTGTAATAATATTTCACAACTTTACTGTTTTTACGGTATTTTTAATCAAATAAATGCAGCTTTGGTGAGCATTAAAATGTTCAAAAACATTCAAACATCTTATGATCCCACACTTATTGAGCAGTAGAGTGTGCATAAATAACAGTTTTTAATAAGGTTCGGTATACATTAAGGGGCTCTTACAGTCACATAACATCCTCCTTTGAAGGGGTCAGTGAGGTCACATGACCACTGCAGTTCGAACTCAACTCCTATTCATGGGCTGGAACCAAATACTAACTGCAAATTAATCTTTGTGTCCAAAAAGCAGCTGAAATGTCAACTAAATGAGCCGTAGCTGACCAGGTATGATGTGTATGATTAGTACATCTAGAAACAAAAGGCTGAGAGTTTACCGTTAGTGTGACATGAAAAAGTTACATGATGGTGACCCTCTCAGGTGAAACGTGGGCAGCTGGTCTCTCATGGTTGGTGCGGCTCTGATTGGAGTCTAATCCGCGCCTGATCCGCTTCAGCTTTCGGCTCACACAGGGAAGCAGCAGCACCACTTTTCCGATTATAACCGTGACAGGCAGAACCAGGGCCAGGACAAAATTGGGCGGCATGTAGAAGCGATAAGACTCCTCCAGAAACGCCCGCTGCCAGCCGAAGAGCAGAGCGTGGAACGTGGAAATGAGCAGGGCGATGTAACCTAGAGTGGACTGACAGCATATAGACGCTTGGTTGACATCTTATTTGTCTGAGGACCAGAGAAACACTGAAGCTGCAGGGTTGGAGGATGGAGATTGTCTTACCTGGATAAAGCTAAACTCTCGCCAGTTGAGTGCATTGTGCACTGACGGAATGGAAGTGACGGCTAAGAGAGAGAGGAGACCCAGAGCCATGATGCCGAAGGAAACGTACATCTCCACTCTCCAGACTTCCTCTTCGTTCCATGAGTTTTCTATGTTGGCATGCACCTACAGACAAAGTAAGATTTGTTTATACGCTTTAATCCTTTATTTTTATTTTATTTCATTAAAATAGTTTACATTCATGCTTTTATATTATATATTGCAATATTCTTTTTAATATCTTTTTTATTTTGTATAAAAATGTAAATATAAATGTATTTAGATATATAAATCTATATTTATATTTGAATTTGAATTATTTAAAATGTACACTTATTTATAAAAAGCTGTACAGGGTTTGGTGCATAACAAATATATAAAAACCGGGAAAACACATTTTATTATTATTAGTATTATTATTATTGTGGTTGATAGGCTGATATAATGCTTATATATAATCAAAATACATCTGAATCTGAACTACAAACAAAATTGCTAAAATTGTATTATTTATTATTTAACTGTATTTATTAATAATAAAAGCATAATAATAATAATAATAATTATTATTATTACTATTATTTCTAATAATTAATATTTATTTAGTTGTTATATCAGTTTGTATGTTTTATTTACATATTACTATTATTAATATTGTTATTATGTTTAGTATTAATATGCATTAATATTAATCATAATATTAATTAACCTCCATGTATATATGTATGAATTTTTTATTATTTTAATGCTATAATAAAAAAGATAATTATAAATAATAATATTAATAATCTAGTTTCTATTACCATCATTGCATCTCTATGTATTAATGTATTTATTTTGTTTATGATTTTTGTGATAATGTTGTAATGTTTGCAAATAATAATAATATAATATTAAATAAATAAGGTATAATATTAATATTATAATAGTATAATATTAAATAAGGTGTTTATATATTTATTCTATATTTTATTAACTAATAATAATAATGATGTTATAATTATCAATTATTACAATTAATAATAATAATAATATTTCTATTAATACCATTGGACCTCTGTGTATTTATGTATTTATTTATTTTATATTATATTAACTATTATTATTATTATTATTAATACTCTATTAATTAATCTCTATATGTATTTTTATATTTGTATTATTTATTTATTCACTTTTTATGATTCTATTTATGATGATGTTATAATTAACAAAGATCATTAAAATGGCAAATAATAATAATATAATATTAAATAATAATAAAGTTTATATATTTATTCTATATTTTATTAAGTAATATTGATAATAATGATGTTATAATTAACAATTATTACAATTATTATTAATAATAATAATAATAATTATATTAATACCATTGGACCTCTGTGTATTTATGTATTTATTTATTTTATATTTTATTAACTATTATTATTATTATTATTATTATTATTATTATTATTATTATTATTATTATTATTATTATTGTTAGCCACATAGTGAACAAAACAAAACCAAACCAAACAAAATTCACACAAAATTCCACTTCTGGATCTCACTGAGTAAAGCAATCACAGACCTGCTGATAGGCCATGTTGAGCATCAGGTATCTCTCTGAGCGTCTCATGGGCAGACAAAGGCTGTAGAGCACGTGAATGCACCCAAAGAAGAAGCTCAGCAAACCCAGCTGTTTGCGGCTCTCCAGCCAGCCCTCCAACCAGGGCGGAAAACGGCGGTACTTCGTCCCATAGATGAGCTGGTACGTGGCAGCAAGCTGTCCTGCCAAATACACCAGCGCTAGCAGAACTATGGCCACCACAGGCAGCGTCCTGTTCACTATTTCCAGAGGGATCTTGTAGAAAAAACTCTGTCTAGTCTTCATATAAGGATGGATAATGTCCCGCACGAAGGAATAAGCGAAAAAGAAGATGGACAAGGCGACCGCGGTCAAAACAGGTCCTTTCCAGGCGGTGAAGAGATGCAGTGGCATGTTCTCGATCTCTTTGGCAGAGGACAGCGCGCCCATGTCCACAGGGATGAAACTGAGCTGACGGGCCATTTCAATGAGCTGCAGTCGAGCGTCCACTGAATTACTGCAAATATAGACCTGTACAAAGAGATTACAAGCAATCAATAATCATTCCTTTCAAAACAGTCATTCATTCCTACTGTAGCTGATATATTGGTGGTCAAATCACATCACTGTTGGTCATTATTGGGTTTAAATTAGATCTTGAATGCCAGATTTCCAATGTGGTATCACACTTTGGATCCCATTATATATATATGAATGATCGTTTACAGTAGGAACAATTCCCCTGAACCCATAACTAGAGTGGAATTAATTCACTGAGTTTATAAGGTTTCAAAATGAGACTGAGATAAAAGCAAGTTTATGGCATGGCTGTAATGGATCTTTCATTGTGTTAATAAAATCTTTTTCACTTTCCGCTCGCAGAATTTCCACAGAGGGCGGCTCATCTGTTCATCATTCTAATCAGCTGCTTGCAGAAAGTAAGACATTTACTTTTACTGTTGGCTGGAAGAGGTTTCTGCTTATATGAGAACACATAATCTTCATCATAGACACTAAGTCACTTCAGGAGTGTCATTAGCACACCAAGGGCTATATTTTGTTTTTGACCCACAACATTTAGCACTCTGTTGGGTTTGTAGTATTTTATTTTTATTTTTTTTTATTTTGTCTATACTGCAGTTATAGAGTAGTAAAGCTAAAAGTAAAAATAAAACTGTTTAAAATATTATATAGAGCGGTAAAACAGTGTAGATCTTTGTGGTTTAGTAAAACAAACTATTACAAATATTTTTGTTCATTGAAATAAAGCTAAAATTAGATTAAAACTTAAATAAGTAATATTGCCTTGTCGACTAACTGAAATAAAATAAGTACTAAAAATTACTCATTAAAATAATAAAAAAGAATGAAACTGAATTACTACAACTAACACTGAAATGAAAACAAAACTTAAAGTAAATGAAAAATATAAAAGCAATTTCAAAATATTTATAGGTGTAAGCACTAAAATTACTGAAAAATAAAACTGAACATAAATATTTTAAAAATACTAATTAAAATTACAAAAGCCCCCCAAAAAATAATGAAAACATAAAAATTAAAGCTACTTTAAAATATGATTAAGTTTAAGGAGAAAAAACTACTACTGCTACTTAAGCTGAAACAGAAATATTTGTTAAAAATAAAAATAACAAAAGCACGTAACAAAATTACTAAAAATAAAAAATGAAAATAAAACTTTAAAAAATATTCATAATTTTAAGTACTAAAATAAAACTGAAATAAACAAATGAAAGCTGAACAGAAATATATTTTAAATAATAATAAAAATTATGAAAGCACATAAAATTCCTAAAAATAAAACAAAACTAAAAGTAACTTCGAAGTATTTATAATTTTAAGTACTAATATTGCTGAAATAAATTAAAGCTGAACAGAAATATATTTAAAAAATAACAATTACAAAAGCACATAAAATTACTAAAAATGAAAACAAAACTAAAAGTAATCTCAAAATATTCATAGGGTTAAGTACAAAAATTGCTAAAAATAAAACTGAAATGAATTAGAATAATAATAAAAATAACAAAAGCACAAAACAAAATTACTAAAAATGAAAAATAAAAACAAAACTAAAAGTAACTTCAAAAAATTCATAAGTTTAAGTACTAAAATAAAACTGAAATTAACAAATGAAAGCTGAACAGAAATATTTTTAAATAATAATAAAAATTACAAAAGCACATAAAATTAAAACTAATTAAAACAAAACTAAAAGTAACTGAAGTATTTATAATTTTAAGTACTAATATTGCTGAAATAAATTAAAGCTGATCAGAAATATTTTTTTTAAATAATAACAATTACAAAAGCACATATAATTACTAAAACTGAAAACAAAACTAAAAGTAATCTCAAAATATTAATAGTTTCAAGTACTAAAATTACTAAACATTAAAACTGAAATAAATTAAAGCTGAACAGAAATATAAAAAAATAACAGAAAATAATTACAAAGGCACATAACAGAATTACTTAAACTTATTTGAGTTCAAGTACTTTTAAAGTTACTTTTAGTTTTGTTTTCATTTTTCATTTTTAGTTTAAGTACTACTAAAATGAAAGTGCAATAAAATAATAATAATTACAAAAGCATATTTTTTAAGATTGAGTGATGTGTCTGGGCTCAGATAGACCTTGGGCAGACTGTTCTGAAGCTCTGCCAAAATATCTAAATAGAAACATTTTGGGCTGTGTGTTTTATTCGCCAAGCTTGCTAAGTGAGATTATTTGGCTCAGCATGTTTAAAACCTTTAGACTTCCCCGAGTGTTGTTTCTACTGAAGTACAACATACCTGTCGACTGGAGTCTCTGGGACCTGACTGCATGGCCCAGGACGAGATCACATTGAAGCCTTTGACCACAATGGATTCTGGGAATAGGGAGGCTAGGTATTCTGCGTTTGATTCTGGATACTGGTTGATCCGTCTGTTGTTGCTGACATCCACCAGTATTTTTCCAGCCAGCAGGTGTTTGATGTCCCAGAGGGAGGAATAGTGCTCTCGGCGAATGGCCAGGAACACGATGTTGGTCTTCCCCACTGCGTCCTCGTGATGGGTCACATCCACCACGTGCGGGAACGACTCGGCCGCTCTCTTGGGCTGTCGGCTCCCCACCACCACATGAAAGCCATTGCGGAGCAGTCTGAGGGTCAGGCTTTTGGAGAAGTCTCCAGAGCCGATGATGCCGACCGTGGGTTTGCCAGATCCATCTTTGGACCCGTTCTTCAGCCCATTTGGTAGGAAGCAGACTTTGGTGCTGGCCGGGCTGCTGCCCAGCAGGGAAATAGAGTCCATTTTCAGGCCCGAAGCACCTCGTACTGGATCTTAAGACACTAAAGGAATAATTTTTGGTAAAAAGAGATCTCAGATGCACATTTAGTACAATTTATTCCAAAGACCATCTCTTTAAACTAACTTATATTTCACCCCATACTAAAAAGACATATACACATTTTTTTCAAAATAAGAAAAAAGACAGTACAACAAATAATACTATAATTTTAGAATACTTTTTATATATATGTGTGTGTGTGTGTGTATATACACACACACACACACAGTAATAAAAAAATATATTTTAACTAGTATAACTTTATTTTTAAACTAGTATTTTTAAGTCATAGTAGTTTTTGCTACTGTCTTTTTTTTCTTTTAAATATGTCTAGAAAGGATGTTTCCTGTCATATATGTGACCCTGGACCACAAAACCAGTCTTAAGTCGCTGGGGTATATTTGTAGCAATAGCCAAAAATACATTGCATGGGTCAAAATTTTTGATTTTTCTTTTATGCCAAAAATCATTAAGAAATTAAGTAAAGTTCATGTTCCATGAAGAATTTTTGTAAAATTCCTACTGTAAACATATCAAAATGTAATTTTTGATTTGTAATATGCATTGTTAAGAACCTAATTTGGACAACTTTAAAGGTGATTTTCTCAGTCTTTTTGATTTTTTTGCATCCTCAGATTTCAGATTTCAAATAGATGTATCTCAGTCAAATATTGTCCTATCCTTATTTATTGAGCTTTCATATGATGTATAAATCTCAGTTTTGTCAAATTTAACCTTATGACTGGTTTTGTGGTCCAGGGTCACATATTTAAACTATCTAAAATATCTTTTTAAACAAATGTAAAGTTACTTTAGTTATATATAATTTTACAATTTTAGTTTTAGTGCTTATTTATCATTTGTAGTTGTTATTATTATTATTTTAAATATTTCTGTTCAGCTTTAATGTGTTTATTACTTTTTTTGGTCATTTTAGTACTCAAACTTATGAATATTTCTGTTTTCATTCTTTAGTTTTAGTAATTCTTTAGTAATGTCATTTTTATGTATTTGAGATTTAATTTATTTTATTTCAGTTCTATTTTTTGTCTTTTTAGTACTTAAACGTATTTTATAATATTTTGAAGTAGCTTTAATTTTTGTTTTCATTTTTAATTTTAGTAATTTTGTCATGTGTTTTTGTAATTTAATTTACTTTCTGTAGTGTTGAGCTTTAATTAGTTTATTAGTTTTATTTTTAGTAATTTTAGTACTTAAACTTATGAATATTTTGTAGTTACTTTTTGTTTTGTTGTTTTTTTACACATTTTTACTAAACTGTACCATGAATTTGTCCTATTGTGTGACATAAAAAAAATAAGAAAAAAAACTCTTAATAATATATAAATTGTTAGACACTTATTTTCACATATTGTTATTTAATTAACATGAAATTATAATTAACATTATTTTTCCCCATGACTTGGACACTTTCAAGACAACCTTTGAAAACAGGACACACTTTGCTGTCATCCATTCAAAACTGCAGTAGGGGAGATATAAATATCTCTCATCTTAAAATGGTAAAATTTTCAGCAATGCTCAACTGTTTTTTTTTAAGATATTTTTAGATAAAAACAAATCTGTGGTTCTTATATGTGTCACACCATAGGACATTACATCACATTAAAGGACAAAAATGGTAGTTATTAAAGTACTTTTTTAAGGCATCATTTTGATTCTATTTGCTGTCTGCATCGTTCTCTTTGGATCTTCTCCCTTTGGGTGGATCCCTGTTAATTTTCTGTTCATATTTAAATGTCCTCTCTCTTCCATGGTTTTCAGAGACAAAATGTATTAAGTCCCTATGCTTTCGAAAATATATGGATGAAAGAAAATGATTGCCATTTACTAAAACCGACACCTGTAAAATTATGCCAGAGGTTTTTATTATCATTTTTAATGCTGTTCTTATTGACATTAATTTTTAAAAGTTTTGATTTACTGAACCATGCTTGAGACAGTCACACCATAGGACAATTTTTAGGTTTGGCTCAAAATAAAAAAATAAATTGAATAACACTTGAAGTCCGTGTAGGACAAAGAAATGTTTAACCATTTACAGAATTTTAAATAACGACAATATTAATTATATTCATTTTTATCTTGTGGGTCAGTAAAAATGTCATGTCACGTCAACAACTCATATATTATTTATTGGTTTATTTGGTATTGGTTTATTTAATGGTGGTATCTATGTCTTTTATTGTTTTTTGTAAATATGTGTCTGACAGAATGATTCTGATATTTGTACTACACTAACGAGAATCTAAAGACAATCACTAAGAATAATGATAATTATAAATAAAATTGCAAATAGACTATCTGGAAGCGTTATAGTAGTGAGAATAATGATAATAATACATTCAATAATAACTATAAATAATAAGATTAGATGTAACCTATCTAAAATAAAACAATATTAAGATCCACAGGTTGGATGCATGTAGGGTTAGCTCATAAAAACCTGTTTTAAAATGTAAAAAGGTGTTCCAAGGAAGAACAGAATAGAATAGAATGTGGAATCAAATTCTGTATTCTTCATTTCCATGACTTTGAAATCTCAGACAGGCTGTGTGACCTGTTAGAGTGTTTGCTCATATGGAAACAACATAAATCATGTTTATTCATCAAAGAGGAACAGACACAGTATCTAGCTATATATATATATATATATGTATATCTATATTTAATGTCGGGGCAGGTTGCTCTGTAAATCACGCATTATGATACTAGAATAGAACATGACGCATTCGGTGTATGTGTAATTGCGCAAAAACATCTCAAGGTTATAACGTTACCTGTAATGGAATCTGCCGTGGCACCATCCAGCAAACAGATGAGATGTATATGTCCCTCACCGGTGGCTGTTTCCCCGCCCTCTGTCCGTTTGATTTGCAATGACCCACGCTATAGTCGCATACGGAGAAACGGTGCCTCTTCCACTGAGCGGCATCTGAGAGTAGACAGTAGCTGGTATTATCCTCTAGGGGGCGCTTCGAGGCTCAAAACAACGATTTCCTCATTGAGTCAAATATGCGTTTTATTTCACTGAAATGTTTGCGCTTGTAATAGTGTAATCCTTTTAGCGTACTGTATTATTTTCTTTGCTTTTATGTTTTATAGTTTTATTATGCGAAGCTCTCATTCAGTGATCACAAACGAATATAACTGGTTCGTTCTCATCAGCGCTGAGAAAAACAACACTTACCACGTGACTTGTTGTCACGTACAATATTTTATTCCTAAACAAAATAAGCTCAAACTGTTTAACAGCACTTGTATTAAACATACGCAGGTACGAAATAAACCAAGAATCAATTATTATTTATGGCGCTTTTCCACTACACAGTACCAGCTCGCCTCAGCTCGCCTCGGCTCGACTCGACTCGGCTCTGTTTGGTTTTCCACTGTGTAAAAGTTGTACCTGTACCGGCTTCCAGGTACTTTTTTTCGTACCACTTCAGGCGAGGTTCCAAGCGAGCTGAGTCGAGCTAAGGCGATACTAAAATGTGACGTGAAAACACAGCAGACTACTGATTGGTCAGAGAGAATCGTCACTATTCACTGCGTCATCATTGCACGCGCCAGCAATAGTATCCAGAATAACCCCGGGCTTTTTTAAAAAGTTTGGCCAGAGATTGCGTGACATATCCAATCCATTACATATTATGGCAACTCGGAAGAATACGCCGTGGTCAAACGAGGAGGTGCAGACAGCGGGTGTGTGTCGCGTAGAAGATTACATCACCGCAATTTCTTGCAGCGTCGCTGGAGGTACAGGGTAAAGTCTAGAAGGGATACAGCTATGGCTACTGGGCATGCGCACATCAGTCTAACGTTATTTTTGTCACACTGTACAACAATAATACTTTTTTTGTATTATAGTAAGGGCTAAGTTTAGGGTTGGGGTAGGTGTAGACGTTAATAAAACACAATCTAATAGGTAGAACAATTAATTTCATTGTTAGTTTCCGGTCTGAGCTGTATACCCTCTAGCCACAACCGAGGTACAGGTACAACTTTTACACAGTGGAAAACCAAACAGAGCCGAGTCGAGCCGAGCCGAGTCGGGCCGAGTCGAGCTGGTACTGTGTAGTGGAAAAGCGCCATTAGACTGGTGCGTTTTTGACGATTCATAAACAACTTCCGAGCCGCTATACCACAATTCACGCTTCTTAATAATTTGCCCTTCTGGTGGTTTTTATTCAGTTTCAGGGATCTTACATGTTGGAGTGCTGCAGCATGTCTCTGATCTGCTATGTGATGAAGACAGTCCTATGCAGCAGGATAATAGTAATTCATTATTGTAGGTTATAATGAAGCACCATCATTGTCTTTTAGCAAAGATGTTTATGTAGGCCAATATGCTCATTTTGAAGATGTACTACAGGTAATTAGACTATGTTCATTTACTTTCATGAAAATGAAACTATTAGAGCTTTTAGAGTCGTGTTAATGCACATGCACTCGTTTAAACCTTTTAAATATGCAAATGATGCAATATCATATTAAATATGCACGAGTGATAGCGACCCCACAGAAAATGACTTATTTTTGTTATTATGTGGTTAATAATTAACAACCTTTTCTCAAAACATTGTTTATTTAACAGTATTTAAATATTTATTATGCATTTGGGGAAATAAACTAGTTTTGTCTTATATATTCTGTTGTTCATAAGTTTGGGATCAGTGCGATTTTTAATGTTCTTGTTTTTTTCTGTTTTTTTTTTCTTAAGAATTCTCTTATGCTCATTAAGGCTGCATTCACTCAATCAAAAATGCAGAAAAAAATATTAATATTGTGAAATGTTATTACAGTTTAAAATAATGGTTTTCTATTCGAATATATTTTAAAATCTAATTTATTCCTGTGATGCCAAGCCACATTTTCAGCATCATTACTGCAGTCTTCAGTGTCACATGGTCCTTCAGTACTCATTCTAATATGCTGATTTATTATTTTTTAAATCTGTGATTCTTTTTTTAGGATTCTTTGATGAATAAAACATTTAAAAGAACAGCATTTATTCAAAATAGAAATCTAAGTCTTTACTATCATTTTTTTTTTTTTAGCAATTTAACATGTGAATAAAAGTATTAATTAATTATTGTCATTTTAAATAAAAGCTGTTCTTTTTAACTTTTTATTTAAGGAATCCAACAAAATATTAAGCAGCACAACTGTCTTCAACATTGATAATAAATCATATTAGAATGATTTCTGAAGGATCATGTGACACTGAAGACTGGAGTACATGATGCTGAAAATTCAGCTTTGATCACAGGAATAAATTACATTTAAAATATACATTCACATAGAAAACAGTTATTTTGCATTGAAATAATATTTCACAATATTACTGTTTTTTTCTGGATTTTTGATAAAATAAATACAGCCTTGATGAGCATAAGAACTTAAGCATAAAAATGCAAAAAAATCCTTCAGGTCCCACAAATTGTTTGGTTTTTCAGCATTTTTGTGTATTTGAACCCTTTCCAACAATGACTGTATGATTTTGAGATTCATCTTTTCACACTGAGGACAACTGAGGGATTCATGCAACTATTACAGAAGGTTCAAACACTCACTGATGCTCCAGAAGAAAAAAAAAAAAAAGTATTTTTGTAGCTTCTGAAGGGCAGTACTAAATGAAAAATATATATATAGTTAAGTAAAATAAGCAAAATTTACACATCCTCATTCTGTTCAAAAGTTTACACCCCTGGCTCTAAATGCATCATGTTTTCATGAGTCCCTCAGTGTGAAAAGATGGATCTCAAAATCATACAGTTATTGTTGGAAAGGGTTCAAATACACAAAAATCCTGAAAAAAAGGACCTGAAGGATTTTTTCGGAAGAACAGTGGGCAGTTTAACTGTTGTAAGGGACTTTTTTCTTGTGGACTATGTGTAAATGTCTTTTATGTGGAATATCTTATTCAGGTCAGTACTAAATAAAAAAAAATAACATGCATTTTGTATGATCCCTCTTATTTTGGTAAAATAATTAACATTTTGCAGATTCTACAAGGTGTATGTAAACTTTTGACTTTAACTGTATATATAAATCTCCAGTTTGATTCTGATTTCTAGTCAGTGAATTGCACATCACAGGTGAACAAAGAGCAATGCACTGTGACAAAACCTTTTCAGCCAAAAGCTGATGAAATTTTCATGTGGGAGGGATTGAAACAATTCATTAAAATTAAAAATCCTGCAATGGCCTGTAAAACAGATTACTAGAAAAACCTGCAAATAATGACACATCCTACCATCTCTCAATGCTGAAAACAGCCCAAAACAACAGTATACATGTTTAGTGTTAGATAGATAGATAGATAGATAGATAGATAGATAGATAGATAGATAGATAGATAGATAGATAGATAGATAGATAGATAGATAGAACAAATTAGGGACAATACAACTAGACTGTGACATTTACTGCTTGACTTTGTATCAAAAAATCTTTGTAACCTTAAGGTCCTTTGGCAAGAGTGTAGATTGAAAGAGAGCCGGCAGGAAGAGCATGCTGACGACAAAGTGTCAATTTCTCCAGAAATAGCACTATCGCTCTTTCCTCCAGTCCTCCGATGAGTTCACACTGCTGTTTACCCCTTTTCTTCTTCAACTTCTGTGCAGCGTCAGGACAGCAGCTTCAGGCCTGTACAGAGCACAGCATGTTGTTCCTGACCACAAGGGTGAAAGTCGCTTACTTTGAGACGGGTAATGCTGCAACACATCCTGGAGGAGTACATGAGGTCAGAGGAATATCACATGACTTGCTGAAGATGTTAGGGTGTTAGTGTACAGTTAGTGATAAAATATCTGCAAGTGTTATGTGAATGTTGTATCTGCAGCTGTTTAATGGATCGTTCAAACAAAAGATATTTCTGTCTTGTCCAAACTGTCCTACAAAAATTCATCAGCTTTGTTTTTCCCCGAATCCCTGATGTTTGTTCCAGTTTCTGATCCTCAATTTAAAAGGACTATTAAGAATATGAGTCATTTTTGTCCTTGGGGGGGGGAAGGACATCAGGGAAGAAGTTACTTTAATTTTACTTTGTCTTTAAAATCCGTAATCGTTCTTGCTTTACTCAGACTAGACTAATTTTGTGCTCGACGTTCACACACCCTCTAGGCCTGTTTCTTTTTTGAGAGTTCAGTTGATGTTCTAATTAAATTTGTCAATTTCCCTTGCAGCCTCACTCATGACCATCCTGTGATTCGGTTTCTGTCCTGTAAAGACCTCTAGAAAACTTTTTAGCTCTAGTTGCAGCTACGAGACTGAGAATAATCATGCATTTCTCTAACTTGCTCTTTATTGGTATTATGACATTAGGAACATCTGAATTCTGCTCTGCTGGACCTCTTCATGCACAATGCAAAGTCGAGTGGTAAAGTACTAATTTGTTAATAAAAAAAAAAAAACATGCATTAAAGAATATAAAAAAACTTTAGTGTTAGATTTGTATACAGAATTTAAAGTTATGTTTGAGAAGAAACATGTTTAAAATGTTCATTTAACTCAACTATTGCTTGTTCTCAATTACTATATTTCTGGCTTAAAATGAACCCAAAATAATAGGTTGGAAATTAAAATGTATTAATATGTTCAATAAATTAACATTTATTAATAAGTCGAGTAAATAGTAAATAAATTAATTGCTTATTAATAAATGTTCAGCTTTTGATTAGTGCTGATGCTTCTAGTAATTATGTGTCTGATTTTTACTTTTGAACCTCTTTTGGAATTATTTTAAGCCAACCATATAATATTTTTAAATAATAGTTGAGTTATAACAGTTAAAACTAATATATATATATATATATATATATATATATATATATATATATATATAGATAGATAGATAGATAGATATAGATAAATAGATAATAAATAGCTTTAACTATAATTTACTTAAAACTGATTTTATGATTTACATTTGAGGTTCTGATTTGATAACCTTTTAGAATACAAAAAAGTGATATTCTACTATTTTATAGAAGTACATTTCCATTCAGAAATTTAGCGAATCACTCTATTTTTCTTTGTTGTAATGTTTATACAGTGTTTAATATATTTAATTTCTATTTAGTGTTCTAATTATGAATTAATTTAAATATTGGATATTGGAAAATGTTTATGATTTTAAAGTACAATTATATAGTTCTATAGAACAATATAAAGTAAATGTGGAGTTTGGGAAAACGCAATTTGAATGTAGCCTACTATATGTGACCCTGTACCACAAAACCAGTCATAAGTGTCAATTTTTTAAAATTGAGATTTAGACTGAGATTTATACATGCCCGAGATACAACTATTTGAAAATCCAAACCTGAGGGTGCAAAAAAAAATCTAAATATGGAGAAAATCATAATCGATGCATATTACTTATCAAAAATTAAGTTTTGATATATTTACAGAAGTAAATTTACAAAATGTTTTCATGGAACATGCTATTTACGTAATATCCTAATGATTTTAGGCATAAAATAAAAATGTATAATTTTGACCCACACATTGTATTTTTGGCTATTGCTACAAATATCCCTGTGCTACTTAAGACTGCTTTTGTGGCCCAGGGTCACACATTATTTTTAGTTATCCATGCACTGGCTTTGGTTTCCACTAGATGGCAGTACTTTTATATAGTTTTAGCTATAAGAGTGATACAATTTGTGTTTGGCTTTTCCCAGGTATTTCAGTCTCCCTTGCAGGAGTGTGTATGAAGCTCTGGTCACACAGATTAAAAAGTGGAGGACGGTCTCAACCTGTGCCACAGGAGGAGAGAAATGTCTTTACAAGGTGTGCGGTTTGACATAAAGATGTGTGTTTATGTTTCAGTTTTAGTGATATGAATGTTTAGCTGTTTTTCTCTCTGTTAGCTGCAGTCTGCATCTGTTCACTTCATATCAGCCAAACACACAACGCCAGTAAAGAAATACGTGGATGACATCAACTTCAGACTCGTCTCCTATGGATTTTTCACACACTGCCATGTATCTGTAAGAGTTGTTTATACAAACAAGCAGCTACTTTTCTGTATTTTCAATTATGTAGAAACATCGCATTTGACTAACCAAATAACCTATTTAAATTTGTTCCCCAGGCCATGTCAGTTTCAGAGACCTGGTATGCTGTCACAGATCACGGCACCAACTACTGTAACCTCTACAACCTAATGGAAGGTAAAATAGCTCAAAATGCCCCCATGTGATCCAAGATGTTCATGTCTTTCTGTCTTCAGTCGCAAGGAAATTAAGGTTTTTGAGGAAAACATTCCAGGATTTTTCTCCATATAGTGAACTTCGAAGGGAGCCAATAGGGTGAGAGTCCAAATTGCAGTTTCAATGCAGCTTCAACAGGCTCTACACAATACCAGTCGAGGAATAAGGGTCTTATCTAGTGAAACAATTGGTCATTTTCTAAAAAAAAAAAAAAGTATATACTTTTTAACCACAAATGCTCATCTTGCACTAGCTCGACTCCACGCATTGCGTAATGACATTGGAAAGGTTACGCATTTAGTTCTTCTGTGTAAAACTCAATCTCATATTTTACCTCCAACCCTTTTTTTGTAAAGGGCGTTTGACTTTCTTTGCACGCTCGCAAGTTGGTGTAATTACTTAAAGCGTAAGTCAGGCTGGTGCAAGATGAACATTTGTGGTTAAAAAGTATATACATTTTTATTGTTTAAAGAAAATGACTGATCGTTTCACTAGATAAGACCTTTATTTCTCAGCTGGGATCGTGTAGAGCCCTTTGAAGCTGCATTGAAACTGCAATTTGGACCTTCAACCGGTTGAGCACCATTGAAGTCCACTATATGGAGAAAAATCCGTGAATGTTTCCCTCAAAAATTTCTTTGCGATTGAGGGAAGAAAGACATGAACATCTTGGATCACACTGGGGTGAGTAAATTATCAGGAAATTTTTATTCTGGAGGTGAACCTATTTTTAATTTAAAGACAAAACCAGCTACTGAGGTTTATTGTCTGTGTGCAGGAAGTGGACTTACTGAAGCTCCAGGATACAAGGAGATCACCAGTGACTTTCTGTGCACTCAACGCTCATCTGCTAACTGTACTGTGTACTAACACTGAAACGTGTTCATACTTTTTTATATCTAATTTTTTTATATCATCTTTTGTGGCTTCTATGCATGTTTATTAGATTTGAGGGCATATATAATCTCTCTAAAATTACAAAATAAGCGTTTAACCAACACACATTCCTGGGAACATGAAACAGAACTACTGATGACTTGTTTATTTTATTTTAAGAAATTAATACTTTTATTCAGGGGGGGGACACATTCAATTTCTCAGAAGAAAGACTTTTATACTGATATAAATATTAATCAGCACACTTGTTTTCCACCATTTTCAGTGTTTCTTGAGCCGCAAATCAGCATATTAGAATGATTTCTGAAGGATCATGTGACTCTGAAGAATGGAGTAATGATGCTGAAAATGTAGCTTTGCATCACAGAAATAAATTACATTTTAAAATATATTCAAATAGAAACCTGTTATTTAAAATTGTATTAATATTTCACAATTCTACTGTTTTTACTGTATTTTTTTATCAAGTAAATGCAAAATATTCAAAAACATTATAAAATTGTACACATCCCCTACTTTTTTTTTTTTTTTGCACTGTCCAATCAAAAGCTCTGTTTAAGGACAATGTCCCACCCTCTAGCAATAGCAAAAACTTTAATATGTCCAATTTCAGTTTTTGATTAGAAAATACAAAAATGGAAGCTGCACTCAAGTTGTTTTTCAATTTTTCTTCCATTATGTATCTACTGCAAAGAACTTCATAGTTCAAAAATTCAAGTTATAGTTCTAAAGTTGTTCCTATTGTGTAACTCCTATAAAAAAACTTTTTTATTTATTCTTAACTTGAGTTTTGTGCTCCTGCTCTGTATTTTCCTCCTCATCCAATACGGATGAGGGTGACATTTCATATGCTGTCCTTAGCACAATGTTTGGAGACAAATATAGCAGTTCTCAATGGTGTTAGGCTCAATGTTCTGCACGGACATTTTCTCTCTAAGGGCAGCAATATGCTCCGGTGGGTGCAGCCATCCATCATGGATGTCTCACACTCATCACTGGAGTCCTTCTGACTGATGCCATCAGTCTCTTAGGCTGCTGCAGTAGCGATTTGTCACCAGTAGAGGGAACTGGTTGCAAGTGGTTTTTAGTACAGTCGGTGCCATGTTTTGATTTGATTAATATCTAAAAATGTATTAAATTAAATAACATTGATTTTTAACTTTTCATTTTCTTCACTATCGTTATCGTTATCGTTATTATTATTTTTGGTTGTTTATTTTTATTATTAAGAAAAATGCTGTGACATCCCACATACATACTGGTGGTCAAAGAAGTAACCCATATAGAGTATTTTCAATCGGCCATATTGGCAGCACTGAGTGTAAACAATGCCACTGAACCAAATGAAACTTGCATATTTTGCTGATTATTGCTGCTGAAAATGATCAATTATTGTCATGTTTTGGGCTGTACTAATCAGTCAGACCGGAAGGAACATTTAGAGTACTATGGACTGCCAAAAGTTAAACAAATCAAGGAGAAGAGGAACAAAAGGCATTTGTGGTTGGCTAAACTGAACCAGAGACAGCATTCGTGTTTGTTTTTAAAATTTCCGGTCAGGTACTATCTTAAAAATAAAGGTGATTTAAAAGGTTCTTCACAGCAATGCCATAGAAGAACCAATTTTAGTTCCACAAAAAACATTCAGTCAAAGGTTCTTCAAAAAACCTTTTTAGAATCTGTTTTTATTTTTGCCACAAAGAACCTTTTGTAAAACAGAAAGGTTATTCAGATGTTAAAGGTTCTTTATGGAACCATTTAGACAAAAAAGGTTTGTCTATGGCATTGTGAAGCACCTTTATTAGTTTAGAGCACCTTTAAGAGTGTAGGTGAAATAATTATGCTAATATTTTAATAGAGGGTTCGCACTTACATCACGATTTTGTCAGTTACCCTGATATTGCACAGTTAATTCACAGTAGTGGCCAAAAGTTTTGAGAATTACATAAATATTGGAAATTGGAAAAGTTGCTGCTTAAGTTTTTATAATAGCAATTTGCATATACTCCAGAATGTTATGAAGAGTGATCAGATGAATTGCATAGTCCTTTTTTGACATGAAAATGACCTTAATCTAAAAAAAAACCTTTCCACTGCATTTCATTGCTGTCATTAAAGGACCTGCTGAGATCATTTCAGTAATCGTCTTGTTAACTCAGGTGAGAATGTTGACGAGCACAAGGCTGGAGATCATCATGTCAGGCTGATAGGTTAGAATGGCAGACTTGACATGATAAAAGGAGGGTGATGCTTGAAATCATTGTTCTTCCATTGTTAACCATGGTGACCTGCAAAGAAACATGTGCAGCCATCATTGCGTTGCATAAAAATGGCTTCACAGGCAAGGATATTGTGGCTACTAAGATTGCACCTAAATCAACAATTTATAGGATCATCAAGAACTTCAAGGAAAGAGGTTCAATTCTTGTTAAGAAGGCTTCAGGACGTCCAAGAAAGTCCAGCAAGCGCCAGGATCGTCTCCTAAAGAGGATTCAGCTGCGGGATCGGAGTGCCACCAGTGCAGAGCTTGCTCAGGAATGGCAGCAGGCAGGTGTGAGCGCATCTGCACGCACAGTGAGGCCAAGACTTTTGGAAGATGGCCTGGTGTCAAGAAGGGCAGCAAAGAAGCCACTTCTCTCCAAAAAAAACATCAGGGACAGATTGATCTTCTGCAAAAAGTATGGCGAATGGACTGCTGAGGACTGGGGCAAAGTCCTATTCTCCGATGAAGCCTCTTTCCGATTGTTTGGGGCATCTGGAAAAAGGCTTGTCTGGAGTAGAAAAGGTGAGCGCTACCATCAGTCCTGTGTCATGCCAACAGTAAAGCATCCTGAGACCCTTCATGTGTGGGGTTGCTTCTCATCCAAGGGAGTGGGCTCACTCACAATTTTTCCCAAAAACACAGCCATGAATAAAGAATGATACCAAAACACCCTCCAACAGCAACTTCTTCCAACAATCCAACAACAGTTTGGTGAAGAGCAATGCATTTTCCAGCACGATGGAGCACCGTGCCATAAGGCAAAAGTGATAACTAAGTGGCTCGGGGACCAAAACGTTGAAATTTTGGGTTCATGGCCTGGAAACTCCCCAGATCTTAATCCCATTGAGAACTTGTGGTCAATCCTCAAGAGGCGGGTGGACAAACAAAAACCCACTAATTCTGACAAACTCCAAGAAGTGATTATGAAAGAATGGGTTGCTATCAGTCAGGATTTGGCCCAGAAGTTGATTGAGAGCATGCCCAGTCGAATTGCAGAGGTCCTGAAAAAGAAGGGCCAACACTGCAAATACTGACTCTTTGCATAAATGTCATGTAATTGTCGATAAAAGCCTTTGAAACGTATGAAGTGCTTGTAATTATATTTCAGTACATCACAGAAACAACTGAAACAAAGATCTAAAAGCAGTTTAGCAGCAAACTTTGTGAAAACTAATATTTGTGTCATTCTCAAAACTTTTGGCCACAACTGTACTACTGAATACGTTGTTCTGCTAATTTAATCTAAACCACTGAAAAAAATGTGTGGAAGCCGCTAAATCATGTAGAGAAGGACTTAGTAAGCAGAAAAGGGCGCAATATTTTGACAAACTAAAATTAATAGGTGGTAAAGATATGTACGAGCAGTAATAATCAATCTGCCATATTGGCGGCACTGAACGTAAACGATGCCACTGATGTACAAGCAGTATTAATTGAGATATTAGCCTAATATTTCACCTACCTGAATTGAAATGATAAGAACAAACATAAATGTTGTTTAGATTGTTTTTTCCCGATCAGACCAATTAGTACAGCCCAAAACATGACAATAATTGACCATTTTCAGCAGCAAATTATGCGAGTTTCGTTCAGATCAGTGGCATCGTTTACGTTCAGTGCCGCCAATATGGCAGATTGATAATTACTGCTCGTACATATCTTTACCAGTTATTAATTTTAGTTTGTCAAAATATTGCGCCCTTTTCTGCTTACTAAGTCCTTCTCTATATGATTTAGCAGCTTCCACACATTTTTTTCATGGTTTAGACAGCATAAATAATCAGAATAACGAATTCAGTAGTACGTTAACCATGCAATCAATGCTGTTGTTTACATCCAAGTATCACCAATATGGCCACGCATCCGGGTAACTGACCAAATTGAGACCAAAGTGCAAGTGCAAACCCTCTATATTTAATATTCGGGGTTGACCAAAGGTAAAATATGAGGTTAAACTCTTAGTGATGAGAGTTCATGGAAGAGATTGGACAGTCTCTTGAGTGAAAGACCGAAATGGTCGCTCTCAGGTGTGAGAAGTTTAAGTAGCTGAAAGAAGAAAGGTACTCCATTACAGCCCAGAATATTGCGGAGATTTTTCACATTTACTGAACCATTACTGTAGACTGAGAGACACAGTATTAAATAATGTCACACTGGAACCCACACAAACCTTTTATAAAACTGCAGAATCTGTTGATCTGCGCCAGGAGGAGTAGACAATGCTATGCCTGTAAACAAGAGATATAAAATTAGGGAAAACAGTAGGTTTTATTAAGCGTATTTAGCTCAAATTAGCATTTCATTAAAGCAAGCTCAAGTTTTTTTTAATGAACCTTATCCCTGTCATTTCTGCTTGCTGTCGGTTTCGCTTTTCCCAACTGTAATTTCCACAGTGGGAGCATTTTGAATCTCTCTCAGATCCGAGTTAGTTGAATTTAACCACTCCAGCCCTCAAGATTACGAAGTATATCATTGATGAAAGGGTGCACAATCCTTTCAAAACCAATTAAAGAGGCCTTAGCCCGCAGGGGTGGTGAGTGAAGGGCTGACAGGAGACCGCAGAGGAACTCAGAGAGGTAATCAGTGCCTTGCTTTTGAACAATATTGAAAAGCACAACAGTATCGCACAATAAATCACGGTGAGCGGTGCAGGTTCTCAAGGACAAACGGGTCGTCTCCTTAAATACACCTTGTGACATGCTCACCTTTCTGTCTGCTGTCAGATTGGTTACTTATTTACAGTGTGTGTCAATGGCAGCCTATTGTTAGGTATTAAAACGTTTTTCAGCTTTTTTTATTGGTTACATACACTGATAAAAAATAATATTTTAGTAATAAAATAGCATTTGTGTGTTTTTTTCTGCCAGCTGGTGAAAATTCTGACCTAGATACAGTTGAGGTCAAAAGTTTACATACACCTTGAAGAACCTGCAAAAAAATGTTTTACCAAGAATGATCCCAAGACGGATCATACAAAAATGCATGCTATTTTTTATTAAGTACTGACCTGAATAAGATATTTCACATAAAAGACATTTACATACAGTCTACAACAAAATAATAGTTGCTTTTATAAAAAATAACCCTGTTCAAAAGTTTACATACACTTGATGCTTAACACTGTGTTACTGCATGAATGATCCACAGCTGTATTTTTGTATTTTTGTTTAGTGATAGTTGTTCATGAGTCGCTTGTTTATACTGAACAATTAAACTGCCCGCTGTTCTTCAGAAAAATCCTTCAGGTCCCACAAATTCTTTGTTTTTGTTTTTTTTGCATTTTTGTGTATTTGAACCCTTTCCAACATGACTTTATGATTTTGAGATCCATCTTTTCACAAGACAACTGAGGTACTCATATGCAAGTATTACAGAAGGTTCAAACACTCACTGATGCTTCAGAAGGAAAAACGATGCATTAAAAGCCAAGGGTGTAAACTTTTGAACAAAAGTGAAGATGTGTATATTTTTCTTATTTTTGCCTAAATACCATTTTGTTTTTCATTTAGTTCTGCCCTACAGAAGCTACAGAAGATACTTACGTGTTTCCCAGAAGACAAAATAAGTTAAATTTACCCTAATCTTCAGTTTGACCTCAACTATATGTCCGGTTTGCGAATGAGTCGATTTAGTTCATAGAATCGAACAAAGCGAATCTGAATCGGTTTTCGATTCAGTTTGAATATTTCGAGCTGCAGTTATCAAAACACTGACTGACAGTACATGAAATAAAGGGAACAGTTTAACCCTTTAAAATCTAAACTGTTACAACTCTAATGCGACATTTTGCATCAAATGTGTAAAAGAATGAATTAAAAGACAAGTTTGCTTACATTTACCTCAGTGTACACCATCAGCCGTTACGATCTAAATGATGCGCATGCGCAGAACTGACAGCTCTGGTTTGTCCAATCGAGTTTCATCATAGAACCAACGCTGTGATTTCTACCGAATGGATCGACGGTATGTTGATGTGTGTCAACCTCATTTCCACATTCAATGGAAGTTTTATTTTCGGCATTATAATGTTCCCAATAACCGACCAAATAAAAATTGATTGACGACTTACCTTTACAGCCAAAAACAGACATTGAATCGACGTATCTGGTATGTAACGTTACCATGAAATTATTTGAAGTGCCATACGTAAATACCATTGTACATGGATATGCTAGTCATTATATATTTGTATATTCTATGACAAAATATACCATTACCTCCAACTGATTTCTGTTTTTTGTTTGTATTTTTTTTATTATTATAAAACTAGTTTTGTTTTTCAATTGTATGGGTCTGGCTTCTGGTCTCATCCGCGTCCTGCTTTTAGCTGTACAAAACAGCTAGTTTTGTTGCTTGATATTGCAAATTGGTGTGTCTTGTGTCTTAACATATTATTTTAGTGTATTAAGTTAATTATGAACACACTGGCTTGTATTGCAAATGGTTTTACGGTGTACTGCACGTTGTTGTTCTTCTCGTTATATCTCTGTAGCAATGAACCGGAAGTCTCACCTATAAGCTTACTTCCGTGTTGAGGAATAAGGTTTGTTTTTAATTTTTGTTTTGTTTTAATTGTTTATATTTTTGAAGCTCCTTAAACAGAGCTAAATTTGTCTGAGTATATGTGCATTTGCCCAACACTGCATGTTTCTTAAAAATATATTAAAGGGGGTTTCTTGTATGAACATGGGGTATGTTAAAGGAACTCTTAAAAGAACACTCCACTTTTTTTGGAAATAGGCTCATTCTCCAACTCAACCTGAGTTGATAAGTTGAGTTTTACCGTTTTGAAATCCATTCAGCCGTTCTCCTGTTCTGGCGATATCACTTTTAGCATAGCTTTGCATAGATCATTGAATCCTTTTAGACCAATAGCATCGCGTTCAAAAATGATCAACGAGTTTTGATATTTGTCTTATTTAAAACTTGACTCTTGTGTAGTTATATCGTGTACTAATACCGGCAGAAAATGTAAAGCTGCGGTTTTCTAGTCCGATAAGATTAGGAACTACACTTCCATTCTGGCGTAATAGTCAAGGAAGTTTGCCGCCATAACATGGCCGAAGCAGGCGCAGTAATATCACGTAGCACATGTGCAAATGCTAACCTAGCTGGGAACTAATTTCAGGCGCTGAGTGATATTACTCTGCCTGCTTTGGCCATATTACGGCAGCAAACTTCCTTGACTATTACGCCGGAATGGGAGTGTAGGTCCTAATCTCATCGACCTAGAAAATCGCAGCTTTACATTTTCCACTGGTATTAGTACACGATATAACTACAGAAGAGTCAAGTTTTAAATAGGAATAAACTCGTTGGTCATTTTTGAACGAGATGCTAATGGTCTAATAGGATTCAATGATCTATGCTAAGCTATGCTAAAAGTGATATCGCCAGAACAGGAGAACGGCTGAATGGATTTCAAAACGGTAAAACTCAACTTATTAACTCGGGAGGAGTTGGAGAATGAGCCTATTTCCAAAAAAGTGGAGTGTTCCTTTAAAGTAACAGAGAAAAATGTCTGCAAAATTAAAATTCATATAACATTAATTTTGCATTTAAATTAACATCTCTGTTTCCAGTCAGTGCCTTTGTGACAGTGCGATGTTGTAGAGGTCCGAGCACTGAACCTTGTGGCACCCCAGTGCTTGAGCACACGCTGAAGTGAGTGAATCTTTCCAGCTGACTAGTTACGACCTATTACCCAGGTAGGATTCCAAGACATTGAAGTTGCACCTGAGGCACACCTATGAGTTTTGTTATTGGTTCTTGGTCAGGTTTTTTCATGTGACAGTGAATATCACCCCGCTTCTTTACCACACCACTTTTGCCCTCCAATTTGGCCTTCTTCTACTTACACTTTATAATACCATCATCTGAAAATCTCTTCTGCACAATCAGGCCTGCAGATGTCGTTATTCTATCAGCACAGATTAAACTCTACTAGCATCATGGAGTGGCGTGCATATCCCGAGGGCACATAGGCAGAGAGCGCTACCTGACAGCATTAGGCCTGTCAGCAGCGGCCTTCTGACATCTCTTCCCCCTCACTAGGCCTGTCATCACCAATCTTATCCCCTTCTCACAGGAGAAAATCAGAGGGAGGAACCCAACGTGTACTCTGATTGGGATGTGTGAACTCGGAATGGATACCATTAATCTGTTGCACTACAGGTCCTCTCAGCTTAACTTTTTCTTTATTTTATCATAAAACAGTTGCCGACCATTCACCATTTTTGTTTAGCTTTTTAAATTGTGTTGCAATACTTTATTGTGCATTTTATTAATTTATTTTCCCTACCCCATTATAGATTGTATCATGTAAAAGCCAGGTTCCACCATAAAAAAGTTAATTGCAAGTTTTTATCTCACAAATCTGACCTTTTTTCTCAGAATTGGGAGATATAAACTTGCAGTTACGAGAAATAAATTCAGAATTCTGAAAAAATTCGGACTTTTTTCTTGCAGTTCTGAGTTTATAGCTTGCAATTCCAATTTTTTTGTAAGATATAAACTTGCAATTGTCACAATAGTGGGATATAAACTCTCAATTGCGAGAAATAAATTCTGAATTGCTAGATAAAAACTCAAAATTCAGACTTTTTTTCACATAATATCGAGTTTATATCTTGCAATTCTGACTTTTTTCTCGCAATTCCGAGTTTATATCTTCCAATTCTGACTTTTTTCTCAGAATTGTGAGATATAAACTTGCAATTGTGAGAAATAAATTCAGAATAACTATCAATGCTGACTTTTTTCTTGTAAATGCGAGTCTCACCATTCAGATTTTTTCTCTGAATTGTAAGATATGAACTTGCATTTGCGAGTTATAAAGTCACAATAGTGGGATATAAACTCACAAATGCGAGAAATAAATTCAGAATTGCTAGATAAATCTCAAAATTCAGACTTTTTCTCACAATACCGAGTTTATATCTTGCAATTCTGACCTTTTTCTCGCAATTCTGAATTTATATCTTCTAATTCTGACTTTTAATAAATAAATTCAGAATAACTAGCAATTCTTTTTTCTTGTAAATGCGAGTTTGTGTCTCACAATTCTGACTTTTTCTCTGAATTGTAAGATATGAACTCACATTTGTGAGTTATAAAGTCACAATAGTGGGTTATAAATTCACAAATGCGAGAAATAAATTCAGAATTGTTACATAGAGAAAAAAAAATATTTTAAAATGCAATTCTGACTTTTTTTTCTAGCAATTCTGAGTTTTTATCTTGCTAACTAACAGAATTATGAGATATAAACTTGCAACTGCAAGACATAAAGTCACAATAGTGGGATATAAACTCACAATTGCAATAAATTCAGAATTGTCAGAATTATGACTTTTTCTCACAATTCCGAGTTAATATCTTGCAAATCCAAATTTTTTCGGGCAATTATATATTATATAAACATATTTATATAAGGATATAAACTTGCAATTACGAGAAATAATTTCAAAATTGCGAGATAAAAACTCCAAATTCTAACTTTTTTTCTGGCAATTTCGAGTTTATATCTCGCAATTCTGACTGTTTTTCTCAGAATTGTGAGATATAAACCTGCAAATGTGAGTTATAAAGTCATATTAGTGGGATATAAACTTGCAATTGCGAGAAATAATTTCAGAATTGCGAGATAAAAACTTAACATTCTAACTTTTTTCTTGCGATTCCGAGTTTACATCTTGCAATTCTGACTTTTTTCTCAGAATTGTGAGATATAGACTTGCAATTGTGAGTTATAAAGTCACATTAGTGGGATATAAACTTGCGATTGCGAGAAATAATTTCAGAATTGAGATATAAAAACTCCAAATTCTAACTTTTTTCTTGCGATTCCGAGTTTATATTGTGCAATTCTGGCTTTTTTTCTCAGAATTGTGAGATATAAACTTGCAAACTTCCATATAGTCCAATTCTGAAGAGGAAAAAAGACTGATATGTTTTCAGAATTGTGAGTTTATATCTTACAATTCTCACTTAATAAATGCAATTGCGTGTTATAAAGTCAAAATTGCTAGATATAAACTTGCATTTCTGTGAAAAAAAATCACAATTGCGAGATATAAACATGCAATTCTAAGAAAAAAAAAAAGTAAAAATTAAGAGATGTAAACTCACAATTGTGAGAAAAAGTCCAAACTGAAAATAAAAAAAACAAGCATGCTTTGGTAAATCTTTTTTATAACATAATTCATAATTATAAACAATATAGAAAAAATATAGAAATAGAGATACTAAGTGAAATTAGGGGTTTAGTCATAATACTGGCGTAAAGAGTTGTAAATAATGAGATACTAACTCATAATTATGACATAAAAAATTTAATTAGGAGATGCTAAGGCATAATACTGACATAAAAGTCAAAATTATGAGATGCAAGTCATAATTGTGCCATTAAAAAGCAGAATCAGGAGATACTAATATTAATGTCATAATAATGACATAAAATTATGAGATACAAAGTGATAATTATGACAAAATTGAAATTAGTATTTAAAAAATTGTTACGTAAATGTTGAAATTATCAAAGAGATACTAAAGTCAGATCAAAAGTCTTTACTGACATAAATTATGTCACCAACTTCATTAGTTGCTACAACAATCTCATAATTTGACCTTTTTATCTCATAATTATGATTGTGTCATAATTTTGTTTTATCTCATAACTTTTTTTTGTTTTGTTTTTTACTAAAATTGACTTCCATAATACTGGGTTAAGCTGGAAAACTGGGTAGCAACATTAGGAATTTTCACAAGCCAGATTAAATCTTGTGTCATCAGAGCATATGCACTAGGCCACATCTTAAACACAACAGTTTATGTTGCAGTTTATAGATTTGAATAAGACCCAGTAAAATGGTTTAAATCCCCTTACTCTTTCATAATAAAAAGCCTGAGGTCTGTCCTTTGCCACTGATTCATGCTCCAGTAAATGCAAGTGAAGCATCAGTAAAAAGTCTTTGCCTTTTCCATCTCTTTATGAGGTTGTGCACGAATCAGCCTCCATTAGAATGCTCAACAGATTGTCTTTTTAAAGCATCCAGCCACTCATTTGCAGGGGAGGTTCGCCTGTGATATTATTTTCCTTTTAGATTCTCAGTGCATTAATGAAATCCTCACTCACATGATTTCATTTGGCCTGTGCGTTAATGGCAGAGGAAGTAATAATTACATTCAAATATTAATTTGGGCCCGGAGACAGAACCATGAATCATTAGCGCTCACCATGTCGAACACAAGCTCTTGTCCCTTTTCTTTTCCCAGTCTCTGACCAGATGAATTAAAATGACAAATAATTGCAATTCCCTGGCGGAGGGCGTTTAAAAAAAACACTATTTGGTCAAATTGGTTGAGCGAAGAGGGCGAGTGATGAGACTCATTTGTTATGCGGTGTTCCGAACACGCTCAAGCTTAATGACGACCAAGAGAGACAGAGACCAAGGACGATATCGGGATTGCAGTAATGGCCGTGATAATCGGCATGGAGAAGGAGCTATAGGACTTAAACGTGTCAACTGTTTGAGAGGTCTGCTGGTGTTAAGAGGGTGGGTGAGTTAAAGTGAGATGTTAAGAAAAAATTTATTGCTCAGGTTTAAACCTCAGGAGGCTAAATGAAGTATCAACATTTTTTGAGCATCAAAGTTTCTTCTTTGTGGTTTTTTTGTTTCAGTCTTTGGGGGTTGGGGTAAATTTAAGCACAGTTTCAGACTTTTTCACTGCAAAAAATGCTTTTCTTACTTAGATTTTTTGTCTTGTTTCCAGCCAAAATATCTAAAAATTCTTGAATCCGGAAGGATTTTCTAGACAAGTAAAAATTTGTGTCTTGCTTTTAGTAAAAACAAGTCAAAATTAGGTGAGTTTTTTGCTTAAAACAAGCAAAATAATCTGCCAATGGGGTAAGAAAAAAAATCTTATTTCAAGCAAACAACTAGATTATTTTTCTTACCCCATTGGCAGATTATTTTGCTTGTTTTAAGCAAAAACTCACTTAATTTTGACTTGTTTTTACTAAAAACAAGATAATAATTTTTACTTGTCTAGAAAATCCTTCCTGATTCAAGATTTTTTAGATATTTTGGCTGGAAACAAGACAAAAGTCTAAGTAAGAAAAGCATTTTTTTGCAGTGTTTCTGATTTGGTTTACATGATTTCTTGTTAATATTTCATAATCCTCAAAAATACACTTATATTCATTCATAGGTTCATTATAAGGTGAAAGCGATAAAAAATCTTATCTTATACAATGCTGCTTCTTTTTTTAAAGTTTTAAGAAACTTTTAATTTTTGTTTTTGTTTTTAAGTACTTTTTGTCCCATTTGTTTGTTTCTATTTTTTAAAACTAGCTTTCCTGTAAAAAAAAAACATTTATACATTATGCTGTATATTTGCACTTAAACATTATATAATATAATAGATTATTTTTTGAAGTATGTATATATATATATATATATATATATATAGATAGATAGATAGATAGATAGATAGATAGATAGATAGATAGATAGATATAGATATAGAAGCAAAGTATACTGCATTGGTTTTTTATAGTATGAATGTATACATAATTTTATATTTGTGACCCTGGACCACAAAACCAGTCTTAAGTCACTGGGGTTTGTTTGTAGCAATAGCCAAAAATACATTGCATGGGTCAAAATTTTTGATTTTTCTTTTATGCCAAAAATCATTGAGAAATTAAGTAAAGTTCATGTTCCATGAAGATTTTTTGTAAAATTCCTACTGTAAACATATCAAAATGTAATTTTTGATTTGTAATATGCATTGTTAAGAACCTAATTTGGACAACTTTAAAGGTGATTTTCTCAGTCTTTTTGATTTTTTTGCATCCTCAGATTTCTGATTTCAAATAGATGTATCTCAGTCAAATATTGTCCGATCCTAACAAACCATACATCAATAGAAAGCTTATTTATTGAGCTTTCATATGATGTATAAATCTCAGTTTTGTCAAATTTAACCTTATGACTGGTTTTGTGGTCCAGGGTCACATTTGGTAAATATTAATTATAACAAAAAGTCATAATAAGAAAAAATATATATAGAAATTAGGAGATACTAAGTGAAATTAGGGGTTGTCATAATACTGCCATAAAGAGTTGTAAATTATGAGATTCTAAGTAATAATTATGACATAAAAGCAAAATGAGAAGATACTAAGTTATAATAATTACATAAAGAGTTGAAATTATGAGATACTCCGTCATAAATATGCAGAAATTAGAAGGTACAAAAGCATAATAATGACATAAAATCTTGAAATATAGATAGAGAAATCTATAAACTATGTTTTGTCACTAATTATCTAAATTTTTGCTTTATCTCATAATTTTGATAACTTCTGACTAATCTAAAATATAGTAATAAATAATATAAAAAAATATTTATTACATAAAGAGTTGAAACAATGATATACTAAGTCATAATTATGGCAAAATTAGAAGATACAAAAGCACAAGAATAATATAAAATGTTGAAATAATGAAGTTATGAGATAAAACGTCAAAATTATGTGATAAAATCATTACTGACAAAATTTATGAAGTCTGTTTTGTCATTATCTAAATTTTTACTTTATCTCATAATTTTGACTATAATATATATATAACATAATATAACATACAATATATACTGTATTGTATGTGCCTGTGTGTGTGTATCACTTCTGACTATATGAAATATAAATAGCCATTAGGATTGCTGTGGTAATGTTATTTATTTTTCTTTTGCCAGTAAAATGAAAAGATAAAAATAATAATCAAAATAGAATTGTAATTTTTTAAACAAATATAAGCATTATTAAATAAAAAAAAAATAAATAAATAAAAATGTCAAACTCTAAAATAACTCTTCAATTTGATAACTCTTCGTTTGATTTTGGTTTGATTCTTTGGGAATGCTTTGAAATGCTTTGCATAAAATATCTGCCAAATGCATAGATATAAATGTAGAAATTCATAAATGTACAAACATATATGGGCCATAAGGGTTGCTTTTTAAAGGGATAGTTCTCCCAAAAATGACTCACCTTCAAAGTCTTTCAAGCCTGTAAGAGTTTCATTCTTCTGTTGAACATAAAAGAAGATATTTTAAAGAATATTGATAACCAAATAGTTGTTGGTAGCCACTGACTTCTATAACTTTCATATTACTATAGGAATCAATGGGGACTGGCAATTGTTTGGTTAGCCGCATTTTATGTTCAGTAGAAAAAAGAAACTGATACCGGTTTGGAAATACTTGAGGGTTTCCTTTATTTATTTATTTATTTATTTTTTGCTGAACTATTCTTTTAATTCATGCAGCATATAAATGATAAACTATTGCCAGTGTGACCTTGAGCAAGGCACTTAAAACCAGGTTTTTCCAGGGCGTTTGTTCCTTTGTTAAGTGTATCATAAGTTACTGTGGATAAAAGTGACAGCTGTAAGACTACAAAGTACCACTTACAAATACTGCTTAAAGAGAATGCAAAGCCACTCGACAGCATTCCAACAGTTGCGTCAACTTTAAACACATACTTGAGCTGAATCTGTTTAACACAACTCGGGTCCTTTAAAGAGCTCTCGCCCTAATTACTTTACTGTTTGCAGTGCCATGGGATAAATCTATAACCTGGCCTCCCCAACAAAGAACAGCAGCCAATTACTGATAAATGTGTTTTCGGTATAACACAGTAAACAAGTCTGAAGTGAGCATCTAATTGTGCGGGTGGACAGGACCTTCGCTGTGCCATTTAATATAATTAAAAATAACCATTATGACCCTGTGATGTCCACCAAATGCTCAGGGCGGATCATTTTGTTGTAAGTTGACAACACTCCAGGTTGTTTTCGCATGTGCTGTCATGACATGGATTTAGTGCTTGGTTGTTTTATTAGAATTTACCTGATTATCAATTAAAAATAACTGTGAATGGATAATTAACTCTTTTTTCCCCCAGGCCATCTCTTTGTCATTCCTCCATCTTTCCAGTCATCACAGTGGTTTGTGAAGCTGATGTCCTTCTGTTGTCAATGTGGTTGTGTGGTAAGTGGTTAACATTACATATGTGCGACTGGTGCAATGTGTGTGTGTTTTTGCTTTTGTTTTTGTTTTAGAGAAATGAGAGAACACCACTTGATTTTGAGCTTGGGTGAATTCCAAACATTTTTTTGCACCCTTAAATGACTCTACAGGAAGGGAATACTATTTCTAGGCTAATTCTGAAGAAAAGAAAACAGTGCAGTCCAGGCATGGCTAAAATGCCATTTAAATATGAGCATCAGGTTGCTCTACTCTGAATGATTTTAAGGATTTTATAAGGGATTTTATTCATTTCTTTCAAAGAAGTATAAAAAATATAATTATAAGAAGTCAAAATGTTTTATAATTATTATATTTTATATTAATTATATATTATTATAATTTGTAATATATATATAATATATATAATTTATTATATTTATTATATTTATATATATAAAATAGTAATACTATATAATATATTTATATTATACTATATATAATTTTGATATTTAGAATATTTTTTAAAAGAATGATCACTTCAGACAAAAAAAGTATATATAAATAATAAAAATAATTACTACTATTATTGATAAATCTAAAATTTATATAATTATATTAATTATATTATTATAGTTTATTGTAATACTTATAATAAATGTATAATGTAATATTTAAAATGCAATATAACTATAATATTATTTATTTTTAATTAATTAAATTATATATATATATATATATATATATGTGTGTGTGTGTGTGTGTGATATAATTATAATACAAAATATTAAAGTATATTATATATAATATATAACTATAATTATGTATAATAGTAATAATATATAATATAATTATAATAATTATTGAAATATTATTATATATCATTTTTATATTTGATAATATTTTTCAAAAAAAATGCTTACTTCCGACTTGTTTGAGAGAGAGAAAAAAAAGGTATGTAGCCACTACAATTGCTGTGATAGTTTTTGCAGCTTATCTGCTGTCAGTAATAAAAATATATATAAAACAATATAATAATAATAATAATAATAATATTATTATATTACATATTATTAATTATTATTATTAATACGTCCAAAATGTATATAATATATTACTATACATTATTGCACTAAGTATAATAAATATATAATGGAATATTTAAAATTTAGTATAACTGTTATATTATAATTATAATATTAATCATGAAAAAATATATAGATTAATTATAAATACATATATTATATCTAAATATACAATGTAATTACAATAAAAAGTATTAAATTATATTATATATAATTTTTATATGACAGTATAAAAAAAAGTAGCCACTATGATTGTTGTGATGTTATTTTTTGCAACTATTTTCTTCCAAAATAAAATAATAAATAACATGCAATAAATAATAATTTTTAAAAAACAATTACTTTCTAATAAATGTAATAATTCCATGTTTCTTTTCTTTAAGTAGCACACAGACAAATTTGGGGATTTTGAGTGAACAAAAATACGACACAAACAGGCTACATAAAAAAAAAATGATTTTTTTTATTTTACGAAACAATCTTAACAGCTATAAACATGAATTCTGCTTTCACGAAAAGCAATTTTACAATTTAACATAGTGGCAGTGATGTATCTCTTCATATGTGTACAAAATACACGCACAGATGAGCCCGTAAGGCCCTGCGCCCTTTATAGGGACGCACATGGACGCTCGCTTTCACATGAAACTCGCCCCTGGTCCGTAATGAAGAGACACAGAGCCAACCATAATCCTTTACAGTGCTTTGTAAACACCCTCGACCACAAACAAAGCCCCGCTCCTGATTGTAGTGATGTATTATGTAATAAGAAATTGATGCCAAAGATCACATTGAGAATGGGAGAGCCGCTGCGGTGCCCTTCAAATAACCCCATAACCCATTCAATTTCTTTACTTCTCCCTCTCTTTCTCCCGCGGTCGTTCTCTCTGTTAATCTAAGTTGAGTTATGAAGTCAGTCTCTTCGCACCCCGAGCCCTATAGGCAAACGGACGTTGTATCAGTGCTTTAAATACAGGTCGGGAGGATAGACAGGAGGAGATGAAATAAAGAATAAAAATGAGCACAGAGGAACTGTCATTTTTCAGGCCCCGACTCTTAGATTTATGGGACCCCCGTTAAGACCGAGCAAGGCGATGGGAGAGATGGAGAGAGAGATCAGCGCTTGACATTTATTGGTGCGAGGGGAGATGGGCCAAGCTGTCAGGCGTTGGGCGGCTCCACGGCCCAGTTTGAAGGTTATGTGAAGTCCCACTCATTAAGAGACAGACCCACTGACAGGAAGCTAATCCTCTGCGGGCAGCCCCCTTTCTCAGACCGAGAAAAAGCATCGTCTCTCGTTGGTGGCGGGAGAAAAAGAGAGAAAGAGAGCGAGGGAGGTTTATTAAGACATAAAAGAGAGTTCTCAGGCCTGCCATTAGCGCTTCACTCTGTCAGCTGTACGGCTGGAACCGCTGATCAGAGTAGACACTCACTTCAGGAAATCTTTAAAATCAGACTCTTACATTTAAGACATTTCAGCTTTTTTATTCAGTCAGAGGAAGCCAGAGCATTCACATGGGACCAATCAGTTAGATCAATTTGTGGTCATTGTTAAGTCAAGCATACAGTAAGTCGAAAGACTTTTTACAAAAATAAATAAGACTTTTATTCAGCAAGAATGTATTAAACAGATCAAAGTTACAGTGAAGATGTTTGTAATGTTATAAAAGTTTGTGTTTCTAATAAATTCTGTTCTTTTGAACTTTCGTTCAAATAGAAAACAGTTCTTTAATTTTAAATTGTAATAATATTTCACAATATTGCTGTTTTTACAATAGTTTTGATCAAATACATGCAGATTTGGTGAGATGTCTTTCAAAAGCATTAAAAATCGTACTCTTAATTTGTTCACTGTAAGTTACCTTAACAAATGCAATGAAGGAATAAAGGAATAGTTCGCCCAAACATGAAAATTACCCTTTGATTTACTCACCCTCAAGCCATCCTAGGTGTATATGTATTTCTTCTTTCAGACGAATACAATTATATTATATTTAAAGTCATTTCGACATGTTCGAATCCCTGCTCGCGGACCTTTCCCGATCCCGTCCCCCCTCTCTCTCCCGCTTTATTTCCTGTCTAACTACTGTCATGTCAATAAAAGGCAAAAACGCCAAAAATAAATCTTTAAAAATGTCCTGTGAATGGCTGTTGAGATTTTGAAGTTCAATAAAGTGCATCCTTCCATCATAAAAAGTATTCCATATGGCTTCGGGGGATTAACAAAGGCCTTCTGAAATGAATCAGTGCGTTTGTGTAAGAAAAATAGTCATATTTAAACCTTTATAAACCATAATCTTTGCGCACGTTCATGAAAGAGTGGCGTAGAGCAAACCTGTAACCACCTAAATCAATTACTTAAAAAAGCGTTTTAGCAAATCCAGGTAGCTTACCATAGAAATATGATGATTTTTAATGTTTATTACTGTTATAGTGCCACCTACAGTTGATAAAACGGAAATCTTTGCATGCTTGTTTAGAATCATCTATCGCACATGTTCACTTAGTTTTATGAAGTTTTGAGTTTTCGTTTAGGATTTATAGGCTTTTGTGTATGTTTGGAAATGCTCCTTTTCTAATTGACTCTATTATAGCTCAATACGTTTTTTTTTTTTATATAATTATTGATCTGGAGAGTCCAGAGAATTGTGCTGCAGTACTTTTATTGAGGTTGAGCGAAAAACCTAGTACTAAAAGTACTTGCAACGTAGTTTTTTTACACTATTGAGAATATTTAATGAACGATTTGATTGACAGCAGTTGTTCTTGAGGCAAAGTTGCTTGGTATGAGGAGATCTATCATATGATATGAATATTGTATGGATGTGTGAAACACCACATGATTACAGAGGTGTAAAACTGTTTAGCACCACCTAGTGGCCAATCTCTCTCTAGACCTCTAGGGCCATGAGTCAAACAGGCCCACCGAGTTTTGTTCTAATTGACCTCTGTTAACCTTGCCTAATAGGTGCTCTAAAATTCACAGGCCGATGGACACCTGTGGCACTTTAGACAAAGACATTGCAAACCAATTTTCAAGTCAGTCAGACTAACTGGTGCTAAGTTATAGCCATTTGTATTTTTTCCTGTTATCACCACCAAGTGACCAAACTCTACATTATTTTAACTGTGACCTCAGATTGAGCTTTTATAGGCATTTTAGTAAAAGCTGCTCTGCCCCAAACGTTTTCGCATCCCATCGTGATGGTGAGCTGAAAGTTCAACTTTTTTTAAATAATTATTGATATTCACACTCCAGAGCATATTTCTGCACTGGTTTGGTTTTGATCGAATCGAAAATTTTGTATTATGAAGTATTCCAACGACATTAGATACTTGAGCCTACGACTAACGTTTTATGAGTTATTAGCGCTTTCGTACTTTTGATCGCTGTAGCGCCACCATCAGGCTGATTGGGGAAAGCCCTGGTCACATTGTAGGTGCTGTGACTACTACCATCCCTCCAAATTTCAAGTCTCTACGACTTACAGTTTAGGAGTTATGAGCGCTTTCATACTTTTGATCGCTGTAGCGCCACCATCAGGCTGATTGGGGCAAGCCCTGGTCACATTGTAGGCGCTGTGACTACTACCATCCCTCCAAGTTTCAAGTCTCTACGACTTACGGTTTGGTCTGTCAATCACTTTTAATTGAAGAATACTAATCCTTGGGCATTCTAACAATTACAATAGGGTTTCAGTGCTACGTGCTTGAAAAAAATACTCAGAACTGCATTACACTGCTCTGGTTCCACCCACAGCAACCACATAGCAATGCCCAGGCTCCAGCCACAACACTCCTGCATCATGGCTGCTTTTACACAGTAAAACACCAATCTTCAGAACACAACTTTCTTCAAAAAAAAAAATGTAAACATGAACTTTTTTATTTTTAATCATATTGTCAGTACAGACTCAGATATGAAACCTCATGTCTTGCCTCAGACATTATGATTCATGTGAACAGGTAGAGCACAAGTAACAATAAACCATTAATTATTCATTATCAATAACCCAATAGTCCACCAGACGTGACCTTTAGTTGGTGGATGGCCAGTGTAGCTTGTCAGCCCTCAATTACGCTCTCACAAACACACTTTGTCAGTTTAAAAACAGACAGATAACATCTTCACGTAATCAAACTGAAATCTACAATTCTCCAGCATTACCAAGAGAAAAATATGCAACATCAACATACAGCATTAGACCAATGAAAGGCTGATTCAGTGGCCTGAGAGAAATATTGTATGTGACACAGACACACAATAAAAAAATAACATAGAATAGCTCTCAGTGCATCCAGCTGGACATAGATTGAGGAAACTGTGACCTTTAGTAGCAGGAAACAAAGTTAGTCATCAAAGTTTATTGTACGGTCAGTCGGGATGACTGATGTGATGTCATTATGGCATATTTTTCTTAAGTTGATCAGGGATAGACAGACCTTTAAGAGAATAAAAATTCAGATCCCACTGACTTATATTCCATAATATCCATCTATAATATTGCTTTCTCCAGTGAAAAAGTTGATACCATCTGAATCAAGAGAGAAATATGCACAGATAGAAGCAAAAACTGTCCAAAACAGGTATGTTGATGGATTACTATTCTGACGGCACCCATTCACTAAAGGAGGATTCATTGGAAAGCCAGTTCAAATCTGTTCTGATGAAGAAGCAAATGTATCTACATCTTGGATGTTGTGAGGGTGAGTAAATTTGAGCAAATAATCCTTTTTGAGTGAACAGTTCTTTTAATTACTTACTTCAGGGTTAAATGAATTTGCTGAGTTATTTTGTCTCAGCAGTGTACAGGTGAAGTTCACCATTTTCTGAGCTCTCTAAAAGTGCTGTTGTTCTCCAGCAGATCTGGGTGGCTTTGTCCCTGTTCGGTAGCCGCAGAGAGTCCACGGAGGAGGAACAATGGGCCATTGATTTAAGGTAGGCTGACTCTACGCGCTGCTATTCCGATGCGGTGTAACCGAGGCGATTTGTCACCAAAAAGGTCATAAATCACAAAGTGCCAAGAGAGATTGGGCAGTTCGGCTCATCCACCTAGAGGAGCTGTTCACCCACCAGGACAAGCTTGAATCAATTCTGGGGACGACAAGTCAGTATCAAAGCATCATAAAATGCTTCTCTATGTACAGATCACTTAGCCTGATTCTATCTGTCTGTCTGTCTGTCTGTCTGTCTGTCTTTCTGTCCGTCCGTCCGTCCATCCGGCCGGCCTTCAAACTTTTGCTTCCTTGCATTTAAATTTCAGATTTGCATGCTTTTTCTTACCTCAATTTTTGTATTATTTACTCATATTATGAATTAGCTTTTATTTTTGTTTTATATATTTATAGTTTGAGTTATTGTAGTACTTAAACTTATTTTATTTCAGTTACAGTTGAGGTACAAAGTTTACATACACCCTGCAGAATCTGCAAAATGTTAATTATTTGACCAAAATAAGAGGAATCATGCATGTTATTTTTTATTTAGTACTGACCTTTACATATAGTCCACAAGAGAAAATAATAGTTGAATTTATAAAACTGACCCTGTTCAAAAGTTTACATACATTTGATACTTAATACTGTGTTGGTAGCTGAATGATCCACGTTGTTTTTTTTTTTTGTTTTTGTTTTTGTTTAGTAATAGTTGTTCATGAGTCCCTTGTTTGTCCTGAACAGTTAAACTGCCTGCTGTTCTTGAGAAAAATCCTTTAGGGCACCACAAATTCTTTGGTTTTTCAGCATTTTTGTGTATTTGAACCCTTTCCAACAATGACTGTATGATTTTAAGATCCATCTTTTCATACTGAGGACAACTGAGGGACTCATATGCAACTATTACAGAAGGTTCAAAAGCTCACTGATGCTCCAGAAGGAAACACGATGCATTAAGAGCTGGGGGTGAAAACTTTTGAACAGAATGAAGATGTGTACATTTTTCTTATTTTGCCTATATGTCATATGTTTCATTTAGTATTGCAATTCTGAAGCTACAGAAGATATGTACATGTTTTCAAGAGGACGAAATAAGTTAAATTTACCCTGATCTTCAAAATGTAAAAAGTTTTTACCCCCCGGCTCTTTATGCATTGCGTTTCCTTCTGAAGCATTAGTGAGCATTCGAACTGTCTGTAATGCATTTTGTATGATCCCTCTTTCTTATTTTGATGAAATAATTACCATTTTGCAGATTGTGCAAGGTGGATGCAAACTTTGATCTGAACTGTATGTCCGAATTGAGTTGATTCAATCAACAAAGCGAATTTGAATCAGTTTGCGATTCAGTTTGAATCTTTCGAATTAAATGTGCAGAAGAATGAGTTAAAAGACATGTTTTCTTACTTTTAATTTTTCAAGATTTCTATAGATATCTTGTTATATCATTGTGACAGCCCTATTTTTTGACAAAATCAGATTGGATCCTTAATAAATAATCAGTCCTCTGGTAATACAGACATATGTTTTACATACTTTTTAAAATTCAATCAACAGCATAATTCTTTATTCTGCTGTCTTTAGATGTCAGAAATCACTGTGGCCTTGGAGAGATAGGAAGCGACAGCACAGTTCACGTCTACCACAGTGGTCCATTATGTGCGAGTTTCTAATGCCAGACCCTTAAAGCGCTCGGACCCAAAGCTCTTGGCTCTTTGTACAGTCCTGAGAATAAAGAAGTAGAGTGCAGCATGTCTATCTCTCCATCTCTCTCAGCTAAAGGCCACCGACACATAGTAGACCCCACTATCACAGGGATGTATCATTGACTCTTTAGAAACCCCGGGTCCATTCAGCTCAGAGTGAGATATCTGTTCGCGGCGACTGCGTGTGGCAGCCGGATACATAGCGGGACTAACCTTAGAGCACAAAGAGGCTGGAGGTTATCACATGGGCCGATCTCTGACCGCTTTGATTTGGCCGTGTAAAGAAGAGCGTTTGCGAAGGGCCTGAACGAGGTGAAAAGAGCTGAACGGGGACCTTCTGCGCTGATGAATGGAGCTGGAAGGCTAAAGAGTGAATGCGTTTGTGTTGGTGGCTTTATGAAAGCAAGACAACAGGTACCTGAGAGGATACCGAACGACAGCATCGTAAATCAACCCGAGACGCTCCCCTCCCCGCCCGAGACGTGTCTACACATCTACTGTTCTTTCTCCTCGCTCATTCTATCGAGCTTTTGAGCGATTAGCATTGACTAGACTCTGTATCCATCATCAAAAATTCATATTGTTACTTCTGTAAAAGATACTTCTCTAAATACATTTGCAAAGAATTATGGCTAATTCCTCTTTCCCTTCCTACGGACGTTCCTCCTCGTAAATGTGTCATCTTTCACCTAGGACTTCATTTTATCTCAGCGTTAACCTGAAGGGACAGGTCCATCCTATCAGCATGCAGGGACAAGGGCTAGAAACACTCCATCCATCTCCACATCGAGATTTAGTACTTCATAAACCATTTCCTCCTGAAGATTCACTCCCTGCGTCGTCGCGGCAGGTGCCGATTTCGCACGGATGCTTCGGAGCGAAGAGACGTTGTATTGTTTCTCACTTCCCTTGTCGCCAAGGTTTATAGGGACTGTAAAACAGACACAAATGGGATGTGCCGTGTCCGTCAAAACATGCTTTCGTGGTTTTGATGGCCTTACGGAATGGTGACGGTTTGTAAAAACATCCTGTGTCACGGCGGATAATATACGTGCTGTTTTGAAACCTGTGTTTTCTTTTTGTGCAGAGTCGCTGTTTTTATGGGCAGCTGTACTGTTATTTGCGAAGTGATTTAGTTTATTGTCCCGCAGGAGCAGCGCAATTACCAAAGCGCTGAGCTGAACCTGACCTGAGGTCATCATTAATATATAATGTTAAACACGGCTTTGGTTGTGGAGGTTAGAGTGGACAGAAAAAGTAGTTGAGATAAGATAAGACAAGAGAGAAGAATATAAGAGATGAGGAAAGAAGAGAGGAGATGAAAGGAAAAGAAAAAATGAGACGAGGTGAGATGAGAAGAAACAAGAAAAGAACGAAAACAAGTACAAAAGGTGGAAATGAGATGTGAAGAAAGGATGAAAAGAGACATGAGGAGACCAGAAGAGAAGTTAAGGCAAGAACAGAGAATAAAATGGAGATGGACAGGAGAAAAAATGAGAAAACACAAAAGTAGACCAGAGTGTTGAGATGACAGCAAAGAAAATAAGAAAAGAAAGGAGATGAGGAGACAAGAGTACAGAGGAGAGGATATGAGACGAGACAACTGAGGAGGCAAGATGAGAAAAGAGCACAAAAAGGGAGATGAGACGATGAAATGAGACAAGAAGAAAGGAGAGGAGATGAGATGAGGGGGAAAAACTGAAAAGACAAGACATGAAGAAGGGAGATGACTTGAGAAAAAAGCAAATATAGAGGAGATGAAAAGAGACAAGACAGCAGAGGTGGCAGGATGAAAAAAGAGCACAAAAAAGGGAGATGAGACACAATGAGAAGAAGGGATGAGAAAACAGGAGATGATAAAACACCACAGCAGAAGAGAAGAGTTGGGAACAGCACAAAAAAGGAGATGAGACAAGATGAGAAGAAAGTGGTTGAGATTAAATGAGATGAGGACAGGAAAGGAGATGAGATGAGTAAAAAACAAAATAGAGGAGAGGAGAGGTTAAAGACAGCAGAGAAAAGAGAGGAGAGGAGATGAAAAGAGAAATTAGAAAAATGGGACATGAGACAAGACATCAATTGAAGAGAGGAGGCGAGATGAGAAAAGAGCACAAAAAGGAGACAGGAGACAATATGAGAAGAAATGAGACAGGAGATGAGGAAAAAAAATGAAAAATTGAAGAAAGGAGGTGAAAAAGAGCAGTGAATATAGATGAGATTAGGTGAGATGACAACAGTGAAGAGGAGGGCGAGGTAAGAAAAGAGCACAAAAAGTGAAATGAAACAAGACAAGAACAAAGGGGTTGAGATGAAATGAGAGATGAGATGAGAAAAAGTAAAAATAGAGGAGAGGAGGTGAAAGAGAGCAGAGAAAAGAGAGAAGAGGAGATGAAATGAAACGAGAAAAAACAGGAGATGAGATGAGACAATAACAAAGCAGAGGAGGGAGATGAGACGAGATGAGAAGAAAGGAGATTAAATGCAGGACAAAAGCAGCGATGAGAAGAGATGAGAACAGCACAAAAAATGAGATGAGACAATAGATAATGAAATGACAGGAAGGAGATAAGATGAGAAAAGACAAAAGAGAAGGAGAAAAGAGAGGAAAATAAAGTAGATGAAGAGACTAGAGGAGAAGTGATGAGACAAGAGCACAACAAAGGAGATGAGACAAGATGAGAACAAAGCAAGAAATGTGATGAGAAAAGACAAAAGAGAAAATTAGATGAGAGGAAAGGACAGGAGATGACAAGACAACAGCAGCGAGGAGACATGGTGAGAAGAGGTAAGAACAGAGCACAAAAAAGACAATGAAAGGAGACGTGAAGTAGATAAGATGAGAAAAGACAAAAGTAAGAAAAGGAGAAAAGAGAGGAGATGAGATGAGACACAAATAAAGGAGAATAGATAAAGAGACATGAGGAAATAAGAGAAGAGATGAGAACAAGGCAAAAGGAAATTAGATGAGAAAAGACCACAAAAAGAAAATGAAGGAGACGGAAAGGAGATGAAATGAGAAAAGACAAAAGTAAGAAAAGAGAGTGGATGATACAAATAGAAAGGAAAGTAGATGAAGAGACACACGGAGAGGAGATGAGACAAGACGACAGAGGCGATGAGAAAAGATGAGAACAAAGCAGAAGAAATGAGATGAGAGGAAAGAATGATAAGAGAGCAAGAATTTGGGATGTGATGAGATAAGATACTAAAATAAGGTAAGATACTAAAACAACAGGAGAGACAAGATGAGAGTATAAAGCAGAGGAAACAACACAATGGGGACTAGGAACTTATAACTTAAAAGATAGGACTAACTAGTTTTGTATGAGGAGAGGAAAGGAGGTCAAGAAAATGAGAAGAGAGCACATTAAGATCTGATTCAAGACTAAATGAAAATTAAATGAGAAAAGACAAAAGTAATGCAGAGGAAATGAAAAGAGCAGAGACATGGAGACTAGAGAAGAGCAGTGGAGATGAGATAAAAGGAAAACACAAAACAAGGCAAAAAGGCTTTAGATGAGAAGAAAGGAGGGTAAAAGAACAGAACAAATCAGAACAGAGAAGACAAAACGTGGAACTAGGTAGTGATTACCAACTAGTTTTTGATGAGGAGAGGAGAGCAGCTAGTTAGACAAGGAAGAATTGACTTTGGAGCGCTGTGTTGTTGTTGGAGAGAGGATTCCCCGCATTCACATCCATCTTCACTGTCTGAGACTCGGCCTTTTAATTAACAACTTTAGAATCTGCTTTGTCTTCTAAAAGAGGATGAAGTCTAATTGTGCTCCAAATTAAACAGCCTAATGAAAACACACCCTCAGCTCATTCATCACAAGCAGCCCGCGCACAAACCAACACTCGGCCCCCCAGTGGGGAAGACGTGGCAAAACACCACAAACACACCCCTCGTGAGAACAACGCCAACGATTTCTAATGACATTTTGAACTTTGTATTGCTTAACCAGGAGAAGAGGAATGATGATTCAACTCCCCTCAGTTTCACATCTAAGATATCCAACTTATTTTGTAACGCAGAAGTAAGCTATTTTCTGTGAATGTGTGAGACATCAGACTCATTAGCTGCCCATTTTTCTAACAAGTTACTGCATTTTAAATTATGGCAGACACTTCTGGTTTGGGGAAGTTCCACTCATCAAATCATTTGAAATCATAAGGCTGTGCTACAAATAATCTTCATCTGATTTTATCTACCCAGCTTTGGGTATATCCTGTAAATAATTGACTAGAATGCAGTTATTAATTAGCCTACTGTTTCTTAAGAATCTTTTGTTTTTCTCCCCAAATCCTCAGGTCTCTTTTGAAGTTTTTCATACAGATACTATAAAATGTAATTGTCTCCACTTCTAATCCCTATTAGCAGTCCCTCAAACCAGCCTAAGATGGTTGACTGGTTTTAGCTGGTCATCCAGCCTGGTCGTAGCTGGTCAGCAGGCTGGTTTTAGAAGGGTTTTGGCCTTTTCTTTAGCTGGTCAGGACATTCTTAGCTGTTTAGGGTGAGAAACTGGCTGAAACTCCCAGCTGAAACCAGCTTGGTCAGGCTGGGAGACCAACTTTACCATTTTAACCAAGCTGGGAGACCAGCCAAAATCAGTTATTTCCATCTTAAATCAGCTAAGGCCAGCCAACCATCCTAGGTTGGTTTTAGCAGGTCATTCAGCCTGGTTGTAGCTGGTCAGCAGGCTGGTTTTAGAGGGGTTTTGGCCACTTCTTTAGCTGGTCAGGCTTGGAGACAGACTGGCCAACCAGCTAAAACCAGCTTGGCCTGGCTGGGAGACCATCTTAACCAGTTTAGCCAGGCTGGGAGACCAGCTAAAACCAGCTACTTCCATCTTAATCCAGCTAAAACCAGCCAACCAGCTTAGGCTAGTTTTAGCTGGTCATCCAGCCTGGTTGTAGCTGGTCAGCAGGCTGGTTTTAGATGGGTTTTGGCCACTTCTTTGGTGGTCTTAGCTGGTCAGGCTGGGAGACTGGCCGACCAACTAGCTAAATCCAGTTTGGCCAGGCTGGGAGACCAACTGTACCGGCTTAGCCAAGCTGGGAGACCAGCTAAACCCAGCTATTTCCAACTAAAACCAGCTTAAGCTGGTTGGCTGGTTTAAGCAATAAATAGCTGTATGTACCTGGTCATAGCTGGTCAGACACTTCTTTCACTGGTCAGGCTGGTTTTAGCTGGTCAGGCTGGGAGACCAGCTAAAACCAGCTACTTCCATCTTAAACCAGCTAAGGTCAGCCAACCAGCTAAGGCTGGTTTTAGCTTGTCATTCAGCATGGTCATAGCTGGTCAGCAGTATGGTTTTAGAGGGGTTTTGGCCTCTTCTATAGCTGGTCAGTATAGTCTTAGCTGGTCAGGCTGGGAGATCAGCTGGAACAACCAGCTAAGACCAGCTTGGCCTGGCTGGGAGACCAACTTACCAGTTTAGCCAAGCTGGGAGACCAGCTAAACCCAGCTATTTCCAACTAAAACCAGCCTAAGCTGGTTGGCTGGTTTAAGCTAGAAATAGCTGGTTGTACCTGGTCAGGAGGCTGGTTTTACAGCGGTTTTGGACACTTCTTTAGCTGGTTAGGCTGATCTTAGGCTAGCAAACCAGGGTTTTGGCCTCTTCTAGCTGGTCAGTATAGTCTTAGCTGGTCAGGCTGGGAGACCAACTGTAACAGTTTAGCCAGGCTGGAAGACCATCTTAAACCAGCTAAGAGCAGCCAACCTTTGGCTGGATTTAGCTGGTCATAGCTGGTAGTAGGGGTTTAGAGGGGTTTTGGCCACTTCCTAAGCTGGTCAGGCTGGTCTTAGCTGGTCAGAATGGGAGACAGGCTGACCAACTAGCTAAAACCAGCTTGGCCAGACTGGGAAACCAACTAAAACCAGCTACTTCCAGCTTAAACCAGCCAACCAGTTTAGGCTGTTTTTTTATGTGGTTATCCAGCCTGGTCGTAGCTCATCAGCAGGCTGGTTTTAGAGGGGTTTTGGCCACTTTTTAGCTGGTCAGGCTGGGAAACCAGCTAAACCAGTTAGAACCACCTTGACCAGGCTGGGTGACCTGTTTTGCTAATAACAACAAATTGGATGATACAAAGCACACATGTAGTTTACAAATGGCTATGCTCAATCTTAAATAAGAAAATAAGGAAGTTTTTAATCATAATTAAAGTTATTAAGTTTTAAATAATTAAATTAATAGGGTATGTAGTCATAAGCAGGTTTGTGACGCATCTAGACAGAGCCCGGTTTCTCCGGGTCATGAACAGAGAGAGAGGGAGATGTGACGGAGGAGCAGAGAGCCACGCAGATTGAAGGAGGATGGGGCAGGAACAGATTTGATAGCTGTCAGAGTCGTGGTGGAGGCTGACAGTCGGGACGGATGACTCCTGGCGGAGAGTCCACGAGAAAGTGGTTTAAGAACGCCCCTGGAGATGACGGAGCCCTCTCTAATGGGGCCTGCCAATCCGATTACTCTTTATTGTGAGTATGAAGCCTGGTGTGTAATTCAGTTTGAGGAGAACAGAGGGCCACCGTCAGCCTGGGAAAGTTCACACTCGGCAATGTGCAGACACATTTCAGGAATGGAGGAAATATTGCAGAGGATGTGTTGACTTCACCTGGCAGGCAGTGCGGACTGAGCAGGTGGAGAAGAGTATGCGATTCTAGCTGCCTTTAATGTTGAATTCCTCCTTATTTTATTCATTTATAATAACTTATCAATATTTCAGTCAGATTATTTGAATTAAATTAAAATTAAAATAATTTTTTGTTAACTGAAAGCTAAAAAATAAAATACAGATATTAGATAAAAAAGAAAAAAAATAATAGGTTTAAGTTGATGTATTAAAATTACACTAAAAGTACTAAAAGAACAATAAATTAAAGCTAAATGCAAATATAAAAAATTACGAAAACCAACTCAAATAAAAATGAATACTGAAAATATATGTAAAAAATTGACGCTAATTCAAAATATAAATAAGCATTATATAAATAATACTTCATTTTAAAAAAATCCAGAAAGTGGTTAAATAAATTTTTCATTTTAATTTAACATTAATTAAAGCACTTTAAACAAACAAACTGTACAATGGCTTGTGGTGTATGCAATACTGTCTTCCTTCTTCATTTTTTTAAACGAAAATACACTACATTTCACAAGTTGCCATGTGCATCATTGCAGCTCAGTTTTTGGCATATAAAGGTCCTCATACACTCAAATTGATCAGCCTTGATCATGTTCTGTAGATTTGGACATGTCAAACTTCATGTAATCATGCCACATCTATATCTGTATCTTGATCATACAGGGTTGTGATGAGATTGGGAATCAACGGTCGTTTTCATGGTAGTTCATCTTCTCTCATTTGATTCCCTTAACCTTGAGACTTTTCCTCACTAATTTCAAGTATGTTGGATCTGGATAGCCCAAGCTGACAAAATAGGACAGAAAATTGCTGGATTATTATTTTACCTCAACATTAATTTCTGGGAACTCAATATGTATACTCTTAAACTCAGCAGAACTGTGGTGAACACTGATCTATTATTTGGAATTCATTTCACATTTATCATTATAATTATTGTATACCTTCCAGGTCCCCCGCTGTCCACAGTCTTGAGTGGTATATCTGCAGGCATCACGCAGTATTCACCACTGTTATTGGCTGCCACAGTGAACAGCAACTTGTGTTCGAAGGCCTGCTCCAGTAAGCGGAGGATCTTGGTCCCTGTGGTGTTCTGAGGCAGGTAGGCCATAAAGTCAGTGCCCTTGTAGCTGTGTCCTGGATGAGGATGCTTGTCCTGCAGGGTGATTTACTTTTTAAATGAAATTGTAAAACTATTTTCATACAAAAAAAAAAAAAAAAAAACACACAAAGTATTTGAGCAACAGTCTAGGTGACTATAGGCACTGAGCGACTGTGCTTGTACAGGTAACTTGAGTTTGAGTCAAGTTTGTGATATTTGTACATTGTCATTTAAACTCTTTAGCTTAAACTAAAACCACAAAAAAAAATTTATTTAAATAATATGTTCTTTGCAATTCATTTCAATTTAAATGAATGATTTAAAGAATATTCTATATACAGTATATATAAAATAAAACATAAATTACAAAGTATCCATTATACATATTTATTTATTATTTAAAATAATTCATTTACATGCCTAAAACAAAAGTAAAACTTTGAAATGGGACTATAGTAAAGCTGTTTAATTCTGACCTTTTTTTAATCGGAATTGCGAGTTTACATCTCACTGTTCTGACTTTTTTTCTCAGAATTGTGTAATACAAAGTTGCAATTCTGACTTTTTTTTCAGAATTTTGTAATAAAAACTCAAAATTGTGAGTTATAAACTCATCTTGCTGTTCCGATTTTTTTTTCTTTTTCTGACTTGCGAGATAAAGACTGGCAATTCTGACTTTTCTTGCAAATGCCAGTTTGTATCTTGCAATTCTGACTTTTTTCTTGCAATTCCAAGTTTATATCTCACAGTTGATGTAAACTTTTTTTCTCAAAATTTTGTAATACAAAAGTCACAATTTAGACTTTTTTTTTCTTTTTTGTTGTGAGATGTGAACTTGCAATTCTGACTTTTTTTCTCACAATTCACACTTTTTTTCTCACAATTCCAAGTTTATATCTCGCAGTTTAGATCTTTTTTCTTGCAATACCAAGTATCTCTCATTTCTGACTTTTTTCTCCAAATTTCGTAATACAAATTTCTCAGAATTGTGAGACATGAACTCTCAATTCTGACTTTTTTCTTGCAATTCTGACTTTTTTCTTGGAATGTCATGATATAAACTCTCAATTGCAAGTTATAAAGTCAGAATTTAAGTTTTTTTTGCGCAAATGCAAGTTTGTATCTTGCAATACTTTTTTCTCGCAGTTCTGACTTTTTTTTACTAAGAATTGTGAAATATGAACTGGGAATTCTGTATTTTTTTTCTTGCAATTCCAAGTTTATATCTCAAAATTCTGACCTTTTTCTTGTAATTCCAAGTGCATATCTCGCATTTTTTACTTTTTTTCTCCATATTTCGTAATACAAATTCAGACTTTTCTCAAAATTGAAATATGAATCTCTCGATTCTGACTTTTTTTCAGAATTTAATGATGTAAACTCACAATTGCATGTTATAAAGTCAGAATTGCGAGAAACATTTTTTTTTCCTCAAATGCTTCTCCCCATTCTGACTTTTTTCTCACAATTTCAAGTTTGTATCTCGCAATTCTGACTTTTTTCTCGCAATACCAAGTTTATATCTCGCATTTCTGACTTTTTTTCTCAGAATTTCGTGATATAAACTCACAATTGGGAGTTCTAAAGTCAGATTTTGGAATTCTGAGAAAAAAATAACAATTGCGAGATACAAATTATGAGAAAAAGGTCACTTTATCACAATTCTAAGAACGAAAATCATAATTGCGAGTTTTTATCACACAATTCTGAGAAAAAAAGAGATGTAAACTCACAACTGTAAGAAAAAAAAAGTCAGAATTGTGAGATAAAAAGTCACAATTACCTTTTTTGTCTTTTTATTTAGTGGCAGAAACTGGCTTCTCTTCTATCTCCTCAGATTTACAAAAAAAACACCAACAACTGATGCACACTGTATGAAAGCTCAAGCACAGCGCTCTATAAACACTTCAGGCATAAGTGCCTATCATAACAGGGGATTTTAGTAGTTATCAGAACACATCTGTCAGTGTCTCCATTTGCCCCGTGGAAGTGAATGAGAAACAGGCTGGACCGGATTCCACAACGCGGAAAGACGGATAACTGAGATGTTTTAGAGTTGTCAGTGATGCACTGAAAAGGTGTGTCAATTCACCTTGATACTAAAACATTGTCAAAGTGATACAGTAAAAAAAAGAACACATCATGAGCTCACCGACTGGATTCCATCATCAAAATGATAGGTAATTTGAATGGTGTCACAGTCAGAGTGTCCCGGCAAACTCCGTCTCTCGATTTCCCAGTTCATCTGCCCTCCGTCTGGCTGGTTTCCTTGTTTTATCAGACTCTTCTTTTTGTGGTTGTTTGACGGTTGACCATCTGTTTGAACAACCAGAAAATATAACAGACGCTAAGAAAGAGGGCAAAGAGCTTATTTTTGATTATCTTTAACGAATAGGTCCATATAGATGATTGTAGATGAAAGATGTTAGTCTTCAAGCTCACACAGGTGTTCAAGCAGAGTATCTTGAAATAAATTAACATGTACATTTATGCATTCAGCAGATGCTTTTATACAAAGTGAGCCAGCAATATCCATAATATACAATGCCAAGTTTAGTGGACAAAACGTAAGCTAAGTGTGCTTTTGTAAAATCAAAGCCATATGGTTTAATATTTTTTTATCTAATGCAAAAACATTCATGCATTTTTAAAAGTGGAAAACCATTTTTGTGTGCCATTTGTCTTTCAGTGTCATGAATCTACTGTATGTCCGATTGACCAATGATGTGAACCGTCAGAAAGCACTCAGAAACTCACCTGTCTCAGTCAACGGTGGAGGACCCTTTCCATTCAGGTATCTGTTGCACTGCATCTTATCCTTGCTTTGTGGAGCTCCCATGATCAGCTCTGAGTCAAACAGGCAATGATTTCATAGGTTTGCAGATCATTGAAAAGATACAAACATAAGCATTTGATGCAGTTTACATCAAACCATTTTTAGTGTACACAAGTTGTATTTGCAGTATACATACCTGATGTCTTTTAGGATGCACACCTGCTTCTCTCACTCTTCTGCTCATCTGCACTCTGACTATGAGGCAGAATCTTTCTCGTAGCTCACAGATTATAAGCGCAAAAATAAGGGCATAAATAAGGAAGTGAAGGCAGGTGTAGTTAAACCTGTTCTGGATGAGACAGCTGCTTGAGAACGGGAGGGGTTTTAAGGATTTGAGCAGACGTGCATGGCATGCTGTTTTGTTTCATTTGTTTGCACAAGGATTCACAAACTTTTAATGTGCATTCTTTGTGTGTGTGTGTGTGTGTGTGTGTGTGCGTGCGTGCGTGTGTGCGTGCGTGTGTGTCTGTGTATCTTTATATAAAACTTGAAAGCAGTGTCATGAGTGTCCTGATGACTTACGGATGCCAAATACTCACATTATTTGATTGATTTAGTTCCGTTAAGAGTGTAATAAATAATTTTATTTTTATTTTTAGTCACAATTAATCGATTAATTTGATTTATTCCCAGATAGCATGTCATGTGTATGCTTTGAGTGTCCTCATGTTTTATGAATCCCAAATACTCACATTATTTGATAGATTTAGTTCTGTTATCAAACTTGGAAGCAATTAATCGCGATTAATCGTTTTGACAGCACTAATTTAAATAAGATTTTCTAATATATATTTTTTTTTTTATTTTAATCGCGATTAATTGCTTTCAAGTTTGTTTATAATATATATGTGTGTGCTTTTTTTTATATGCACACATGTATATATAAAATATTTATTTTTTATTTATAAAATATATACATGTATGTTTGTATATTTATATATACATATAAACATACATAGTACACACACATATTATATAAACAAACTTTTATTTTTGGATTCAATTAATCATGATGAGTGTCCTAATGACTTACAGATGCCAAATGCTCACATTGTTTGATAGATTAAATACTACAATAATGCAAATATTACATAATACAAAAAATCCTTAAAACTAAAGCATTTGTTTTATTTTTTTATGTTTTACATCAGAATATGTGACAATTGGCAAGTATTCTATATAATAAAAAATCTATTTTTTAAATTATTTAAATTAGTGCTGTTAAATCGATTAATTGCAATTAATCGCATCCAAAATAAAAGTTTGTTTACATAATATATGTGTGTAATCGATTTAACAGCACTAATTTAAACAAACCAGTGAGGTAAATGATTCAGTGACTCATTTAAGACTCATTGAATGAATCACCATTTTTGAACGATTCATTTGAATGAATGACTCATTGACTCATTCATAAAAAACAGTCACTTGCCTCCACCTATTGTGTGTTTGTGTGTTGCACATCTCAAACTATCCAGTGATTCTTTATTTTTTAATATGCTGGAGAGTACTGTATAACTTCCCAAACACAATTTTTGTCCCGTAAGGTTTCAGTGGCCACATATTTGACTCTAAGTTTGTAGAGGTCTGTTCCTTATCACACACCGAGGGGGTTTTCCAACTCTATAAAGTATTATTTAATAAAGGAAGGATAGAACAACAGGTAGTGTGATTCTGTAGAAGCGTGGAGAGAAATATCTCTCAGACGGCGCATGAAGCCGTGGATCTGCCGCGGAGGCTCAGAGTGAGATGAGGGGAGATGAGACCAAAGACTCCAGGCTGAGAAGAGATTGAGAATTCATGCTTTCAGCAGACAATAAATCCACAGACGTGAGCAGAGAGAAGGACTTACTGATCTGCAGACTGGACGGAAGTTTACTGTTTCCTTCTGTTGTTGTTGTTTTTTTTTTTTGGTGAGGCAAACCAAACTGGATTTTTTTATGACAGTTTTTTTTCTGTTCATCTGTGCACATTCTGTCTTTTCTGCCTCTTTGTCACAAACGTGCACACACACACAAAATTCCCTACTTTTCCTTTTTGCTCTCATATACATATTGATTACAAATGCTCAATTCAGCAGTGAATTTTTTTGAGGAGCATTATAAAGTCTTGATGACTTGATTAGAAGTGCAAGGAGCTAATCAACCAGATAATTCACACACACACACACACACACACACACACACACACACACACACACACACACACACACACACACGCACACACACACACACACACACACACACACACACACACACAGGACAGAGAGAAACCTCTGATTAATGATATTGATAATCACATGCATTTTCAAAGTAACTAGAGATACTCATATGTTATTCCTCTTAAAGGCCAATAATCTCTACCAATTTGATTGTCATTTTAAAGACTTTAAAATAATCACACATTTTGATTTATAAAATGTAATTATATATATTTTTTCTCATATATTACTCAATATAATAATTCATTAATTATATATAATATAATGTTATATCATTGTTTTTTTATTACTTAAAATATTAGTAAAGTTTTTAGCATCAAAATAAATATATTTTACCTTTTCATGACTCTTTCCATCCTCTCTTTGACCCCTAAAATTAAAATGTATAGTTTTTGCCACTGTATGTTTTTTGCACAAAAATGAGACATAATCTAGTAATGTTTTTTAAATTGCTTAAAATATTAGTAAGGTTTATTGCAATAATTAATTATATGTTTTATATATATATATATATATATATATATATATATATATATATATATATATATATATATATATAAAATAAAAATTGTATTATACTGTATATGTATGTTTTTTAATTACTTAAAATATTAGTAAAATTTTTAGCAGCAATTTTATATAAAGTTATAAATATATACATTTTAGCAGCAAAATACATGTAATTTAGCTTTTCATGACTTTTTCCACCCTCTCTTTGACCCTTACAATTAAAATTGATAGTTTTTGCTACTTTAACTTTAAGACTTCTATGTTTTTGGCACTGAAAATAAACATAAGTTAGTGTTTTTGTTTAACCTTCTCTTTGACCCTTACAGTTAACATTTTTTACTATACCTATGTAGACATATAATATGCATAGATGGTCTAAACAAATGTATTATTTAATGCAATAATAATTATATAAATCACTTTAATTATAATAATGTGTAATTTATTACAATAATGAATAATATAATTTTTTTAATTTTTTTAAAATTACTTAAAATATTAGTAATGTTTTAGCAGCAATTAATAAAAATTAATGAAAATAATAAAAAATTTAAATTATATATATATATATATATATATATATATATATAGTATAATAAACGTTTGCCTAAAATATATACACATTATTTCTCATATATTATTTCTCACAATTATTAATTATATAATATAATAAACAATTTATATAATATATGTTTATTATATACTTGTTTTTTAAATCATGTAAAATATTAGTAAATGTTTAATAGATTAATGCAATAATAATAAATTTATTGTTTTATTATTATAACTAATATATTATTAAGAAATAATTTATATAATTAGTATATATAAATTACTAATTATATAAAAAAGTTTACTAATTTCACTTTAATGGCAGTTAAAAGGTTCTTGTCATTGCCTTCAAAGTGAAATAACTGAACATAAACAGGACCCTGAGGAAAATGCTGACTTGTGTATATATATATATAGCAGCAAAATAAATATAATTTATCTTATAATGACTTTTTCCACCCTCTTTCTGATCGTTACAATTAAATGGATCGTATTTGCTACTGTACCTTTAAGACTCAAAAGTAAATGTAGGCTATAAAATATATAAGGGTTTTTCACTTATAGCCTAGTTATTAGTCAAGGTTTACTGCATTTAAACTTAATATAGGCCTATAAACAAAAACGTTTAGCTTTTAAGAGTTATGTGACAGCTAATTAAGAAATCACTTCACAGTCATGAATACTTAAAAGTTGTGGTAGGAAAGTGTTTTTTTTTTTTTTTCTTTTCTTTCTTTTTTTTTTTTTTAATGCAAGAGGCTGTAAGAGTGTGCTCGCATTCCCAGCCTTTCCAGTTCTTCCGTACCTGCTTCACCAGCCACAATTATCCTCCGAGAGCATCACTTCCATCTTCTCCTAAAAACCACCATCCCTCTATCGCCTCAGAAGACTCGAGAGCACATACACACTTCCTCTGGGCGGCATGGCAGCGTTACAGAGTGTGTTTTCGGTGTCGCGTCGTGAGGAGAGAGATAGAGAGAGAGGCATAGCTGTACCGCGCTCCTCTGGAGCGTGCCGGAACATTCCTCACAGATTTGGGCGTCAGCTTCTTTCTCTTAAATCCCTGGGAGTGCTGCGTTTCCATGGTGATCGAAACTTATATGAGCCATCTTTATTCATCACCGTGGCCCAGAGGGCTCGAGAAGAAGCACTGACGATACAGAAAGATAAAGAGGAAGACAAAGATAATCTCCTGTTGGTTTGCGTCTGTCTGGGACTTAATAGACAGGTTTTAATATATAAAATCACAACGGCGTAAGCAAAGATCGCGTCAAGTGATGCAACGAAAAACATTTGGCGATTATAAAGCGTGTGTACGTGCACGCGCCAAAGCGTATTAATTACTCCCATTGATCCCCGCAGCATATGACACATGAAAAATACACGAGCTTCTCAATGGAGACAGTCATTCACGCAAACAAACAATGAACGCTGAGTGCTGTACTAGTTTCAGAACCCATCGTGCCCACTGGCTCGGAGCCCCTAATCTGTCTGTGTCCTGTCTCAAGTCTGCTGCTCTATTAATAGTCAGATGCAACAGAACCACAGAAACTACATTTGGAGTTTGTGTTCATCTTCACTTTGTCTCGAAAACCGCATGTTAGCTCTGTTTCTCTCGTTGCTTTCGCCTGGGAGCAGTCCCTATGGGATACTGAAGAGGGCAACATCTCTAGGGTCTTATCTAGCAAAACGATATATAAAAAGTATATAAGTTGTAAATGTTTTTATAAAATAACTGATTGTTTTGCTTGATAAGACCCTTCTTCCTCAGCTGGGATCATTTAGAGCCCTTTGAAGCTGCATTTAAACTGCATTTTGGAAGTTCAAACTCGGGGGCACCATAGAAGTCCATTATATTGAGAGAAATCCTGAAATGTTTTCCTCAAAAAACACCATTTCCTTACAACTGAGGAAAGAAAGACATGCCAATCAGAGGCATTTAATAGATTAGTTCACCCAATAATGAAAATTAGCCCATGATTTACTCATGGATTTGTCTGAAAGAAGGAAGTCGTATACACCTATAGGATGCCTGAAGGGTGAGTAAATCATGGGCTAATTTTCATTTTTGGGTGAACTAACCCTTTAAGTTAGAATCCTTTCTGCCTAAATCAGAGTTTCTGTCCAGGCATTGTATTCAGCACAAATCATCACATTATAACAAAATGTTGACATGTTGTAAATAAGAGATTCATTGTGCAATTCAGTGTTTTCAAGTATTCATAGCAGTCTGTGGAAGCTATGGAATAAAAGAATAAAAAAAGGAAAATTTGAGCTTATATTTCAAAATTCTGGCTTAATTCTTACAATTCCGAAATTATAGGCCTCCCTCACAATTTTGATATAAAAAATCAACTCATCATTCTCTTTTTTTCCCCTTGGCTCAGAATCATGACTTTATATCCCACACTTTTTTCGCCTCAGAATTGACAAACTCACTATTGTTGAGTTAAATTATATAGTCTGAAATACCAGATATAAACTTGCATTTCCAGGAAAAAGTGTAAACTGTGAAATAAAATAGGTAAATGTAATATGTTACAGATTTAAACAGTATTTAATGTCCCCTATAAACATCTATTTTAATCATAGCAGTTTTCATCCGTTAATCTCCGCTTAAACGTCTGCGTTTAGCTTCAAATGGCATTTTTGATGACAGTACTCTATAAAAGTGATTTGCATTCCGATTCTGAAAGGCACAACAATACATTTTTTCTCTTATTCCATGGATTTTACGTGATTCCCTCCAGTTGTTACCAATGCATGTGCAGCTGAAAGTGACATAACTGTGATGGCTTCAAATTGCTCTTTTAAAATAGTTTTTTAAAATATTTTATTTCAGTTAAATGTTTATTTTAAGTGTTTTTTAATGGTTTTAGTTTTAGTTAACTACAATAACCCTATCATACCGACTTAATGTAGCTTTTGTAACTGAAAACTAAATATTCCACTGAATAATAAATAATGTTCTACATTCTGTTACCAGTTCATAGGCATGTATTTTCATTCTACAAAAGGTTGTGGCAGGAGACAGTAATTTTCCTTAAATGAGAGATAATAAATTTAGATCTTACACTTAAGTCTTCTACATTTTTTTTATAGTTTAAGTAATTAGTCCATTTCCCCAGAAACCATCTTCAGATCTGGAGAACATCTCTGGAGCCAAGCATCAGGTGAAACTGGCAACATAAAATCAGATGAAGATTAATATTTTTGGCTTTCTTTATTTCTTTCTTTCTTTATTGTGTGTATGCAGTAAAACAAGTGACAATTTTATTTTATTAATATTGGCAGTAGGCACCCCAAAAATATCCATATGAACATCTGCTATTGTATCATTCTGTTTATTTTTTTTTTTGTGTGTGTTGTAAAGCAGGTATCAGGACTGTTTTGTAATAGGGAGCGTGTGAATCTCAGGCTTCGGGAGTGTATACGGTACGTGACTTTCAGACTTTCAGTCTGTGTGGTCTGTGTGAACGGATCCAAATGGCTGTGATATATTAGAGAGGGGCAGCACAGTCAGGCATGCACTGCTAACAAATTGGCTGTAGAGCAATTGACCCCCTCAGTGCAGTTCCGCTCATGAGACAGAGAGAGAGAGAGAGAGAGAGAGAGAGAGAGAGAGAGAGAGAGAGAGAGAGAGAGAGAGATACACAGCAATAGACAGAGAAGGAGATAAGAACGTGAAGGCTATCCCAAACAAGTGTGTGTATGTTTGAATTTACAGTTCAGATTAAACAAGAGAAAGAAATAGAAAGCAAATAGAAAGGCAAGATAAACACAATTTGTTCCCCTTCAGTCGAATCACTTCGACGTTACATTGGGAATCGCCTAAGTTCCCAATGTAACGTCTCCGTTCCCTCCTTCAGGGAACGAGGGTTACCTTCGTAACCTAGACGTTTTCTGTTGACATAGTTGAGACCCTTTGCTAAACAAGTGTGCACTTTAAGTGTGAACTTATAAGTGTCAACCAAGCTAAATATGTGCAGTTGGTGCCATGCATGAATTAATTAAGAAGACTAGGAATGTATAGTGATTCAAAATGTTTCTGAAACATAACTTGCCTAAATAAATAGCTGAGCCAAAACATAAAGATGCTTTCTCAATAGTTGTAAAGATACTGATTCATCTTTGTGACTTATCTTTTGATTCAGTTCACTAGACTAGAAAAGATTCATTCACTGATTCATTGATTGACTCTTTGGCTGTGTCTAAAATCAATTGCTCACTCATTTATTGGACTGTATTAGTGAAGTAGAGTACACTAAAAAATCATTCCCTCAGTCATTCCTGAATCATACCCTCCTTTGCTGTGCTACCACATCTGTCTTTTTGAACAGGACAAAGAGGAAATACACTGAGGTTCAGGAAAAAAGCTGTATGTTGATTCATACAGTTCATACAGAAATTTATTTGTATGGGAATAATTGAGCCATTTGGCCATGCTCTATGTTGATTCACTAAAAAGAATCAGCTCTAGCAGTCATTGTTTAGGAATAATTTAATCATTTGTCTGGGCTGTATGTTGATTCACTAAAAATAATCGGCTCATAAAAGTCATTTGTTCAGGAATAATTGAGCCATTTGGCCATGCTCTATGTTGATTCACTAAAAAGAATCAGCTCTAGCAGTCATTGTTTAGGAATAATTTAATCATTTGTCTGGGCTGTATGTTGATTCACTAAAAATAATCGGCTCATAAAAGTCATTTGTTCAGGAATAATTGAGCCATTTGGCCATGCTCTATGTTGATTCACTAAAAAGAATCTGCTTATAAAAGTCTTCTTTTAAAAAAAAAAAAAATTATTGAGTCATTTGGCCGCACTGTATGTTGATTCACTAAAAAGAATCAGCTCATAAGAGTCATTATTTAGGAATAATTGAGTCATTTGGCCACACTGTATGTTGATTCACTAAAAATCGACTCAAAAGAGTCATTTGTTTGGAAATAATTGAGTCTTTTTACTGCACTGCATGTTGATTCACTAAAAAGAATCAGCTCTAGGAGTAATTTGTTCAGCGGTCTCTAGCGGTCATTGTTTAGGAATAATTGAATCATTTGGCTGGGCTGTATGTTAATTCACTAAAAACAATAGGCTCATGAGAGTAATTTGTTCAGGACTAATTGAGCCATTTGGCCTCGCTGTATGTTGATTCACTAAAAAGAATTGGCTCTGGGAGTCATTTATTCAAGAATAATTGAGCCGTTTGGCCACGCTGTATGTTGATTCACTAAAAAGAATTGGCTCTGGGAGTCATTTGTTCAGGAAAAATTTGAGTCATTTGCTTGTGCTGTATGTTGATTCACTATAAAGAATCAGTAATTACTAAAAGTAATTTTTTAAGAATAATTGAGTAATTTGGCCGCACTGTATGTTGATTTACTAAAAAGATTCGTTTGTCAGGAGTAATTGAGGCATTTTGTCTGGGTTCTATGTTGATTCACTAAAAAGAATCGGCTCTAGGAGTCATTTGTTCAAGAATAACTGAGTCATTTGACCACGCTGTATGTTGATTTACTAAAAAGAATCGGCTCTAGGAGTCATTTCTTTGAGAATAAAAGTGAGTCATTAGCCTGTGCTGTATGTTGATTCGCTAAAAAGAATCGGTTCATATGAGTCATTTGTTCAAGAATAATTTAGTCATTTGCCTGGGTTGTATGTTGATTTCACTAAAAAGAATCGGCTCTAGGAGTCATTTGTTCAAGAATAATTGAGTAATTTAGCTGTATGTTGATTGTGTTACATACAATCAGTGGTTGCGAAGTTTCTGTGATATCAGTAAATCGCTGAATCATTCCCTCAGTCATTCCCAAATCATTCCCTCCTTTGCTGTCCCACCACATCTGTCTTTATGAACAGGGCAAAGAATATGTCTAAGGGGAAATACACAGGCGTTCTGTGTACACACACATTAAAACGGCGGCCTAATCTTCTGAGCTCTGTTATATAAACCATTACTGCCACAGTCCATGTATTTTTTATCAACCTTTAAATATAGAGAGGTGGGAGCATTTAATACCAGCCGGACAAATAGGGGTCTGACTGCTGTCGCGATCAATAAACCTCCTTTACAGGAAGCTTCAGATCCCCTATTATCCAACTCTATAGTTCTTATACACCAAAGAAGAGCAAGCAAAGATACACAGCCTTTGGGACTCGCAAAGTCAATACTGTTCCCTGTTCGCAGGCCTGAGGGGTCATGTAATGATCCATCCTTGGTGCCAAATATTGTTCCAGGCCGGTTTTGAGAGATATTTTCGATCTACCCACAGCAGTGTTTGAAACAAGGTAAGAGACTTTACTTTATTCCCACTGTCTGACTCTTTGCCTTGTCTACTAGACTGACGAGCCTATGCTAATCAGAACCACTAAACCGCTTCAGCTATATCAGACGTTTAAGATGGAAAGTGGATTTTGTTAGCAGAATCAAGGCTTTTGCTGAGATCCAGCAGCTTCAGCTAGCTGCCAAATAATTAGCTATCAGATGTCCGGTGCCTTACAAGAGGCCGTTGAGCGAAATTAAGTGAACGTGCAGAATAAATGGACAGTGCGTCCTGATAACTGAACGCGGAGCGTCTTAACAGACAACCTGACTGCTGCTCTTCGCAGGCGTGTCTTCAGATAATTCAACATTCTCCAGCATGTCTCACGCTAATTAAATGCAAAACGTTCCATCCAGAAATGTCACAATTGATTTATCTTCTTCTGTGGCCAGTGACTTTACTTCAATCTTTCCATGGATAAGTGAAGAATGAAGGAAAACTAGGGAGTGGTGATGCTATTTGCCCTCGAACACTCGCTGCTCATGTCCTTTTCTTTCTATGTTTTTGATTCTCTTTAATGTATCTTTGCTTTCACTGGATGGTGTGTTGGACATATACCTTGAAGGTTCTGCAATAGTAGGCCTACACTACTGACACAACTTTGTCTGTATTATATGTGACCCTGGACCACAAAACCAGTCATAAGGGTTAATTTTTTTAAATTGAGATTTATACATCATCCGAAAGCTGAATAAATAAGCTTTCCATTGAGGTATGGTGGGTGTATTTTTTAGGACAAGACAATATTTGGAAAATATTTGAAAATCTGGAATCTGAGGGTGCTAAAAAAAAATTAATATGAAGTTCTTAGCAATGCATATTACTGAGCTTTGAAACATTTACGGTAGGAAGTATCTTCCTGAAACATGATCTTTACTTAATAATGATATTTTGATGATTGAAAATTTATTTTGACCATAATTTTAAAACAGGCACATACTGTATTTGTTCGGGAATAATGAAGTAATTTGGCCACACTGTATGTCAATTCACTGAAGAATCAGCTCTAGGAATTATTTCTTCAGGAATAATTGGGTAATTTGCTTGGCTGTATGTTGACTCACTAAAAGAATCGGTTCTAGGAGTCATTTGTTCAGGAATAATTGAGTCATTTGGCCGTGCTCTATGTCAGTTCGCTAAAGAATCGACTCTAGGAATTATTTATTCAGGAATAATTGAGTAATTTGCTGAGCTGTATGTTGACTCACTAAAAAGAATCAGCTCTAGGAGTCATTTGTTTGGGAATAATTGAGTCATTTGGCTGCGCTGTATGTCAATTCGCTAAAGAATCGACCCTAGGAATTATTTCTTCGGGAATAATTGAGTCATTTGCTGGGCTGTATGTTGACTCACTAAAAAGAATCGGCTCTAGGAGTCATTTGTTCGGGAATAATTGAGTCATTTGGACGCACTGTATGTCATTTCGCAAAAAAAAATCGACCCTAGGAATTATTTCTTCAGGAATAATTGAGTCATTTGCTGGGCTGTATGTTGACTCACTAAAAAGAATCGGCTCTAGGAGTCATTTGTTCGGGAATAATTGAGTCATTTGGCTGCGCTGTATGTCAATTCGCTAAAGAATCGACCCTAGGAATTATTTCTTCTGGAATAATTTAATCATTTGCTTGGCTGTATGTTGACTCACTAAAAGAATTGGTTCTAGGAGTCATTTGTTCAGGAATAATTGAGTCATTTGGCCGTGCTCTATGTCAGTTCGCTAAAGAATCGACTTTAGGAATTATTTCTTCGGGAATAATTGCATCATTTGGCCACGCCAAATATTGATTTATAGAAAGAATCGTCTCATAAGAGTCATTTGTTCGGGAATAATTGAGTCATCTGGTCACGCCAAATATTGATTCATAGAAAGAATCGGCTCATAAGAGTCATTTGTTCGGGAATAATTGAGTCATCTGGTCACGCCAAATATTGATTTATAGAAAGAATCGTCTCATAAGAGTCATTTGTTCGGGAATAATTGAGTCATCTGGTCACGCCAAATATTGATTCATAGAAAGAATCGGCTCATAAGAGTCATTTGTCCTGGAATAATTTATTCATTTGGTCACGCCAAATATTGATTCATAGAAAGAAACGTCTCATAAGAATAATTTGTTTGGGAATAATTTAGCCATTTGGTCATGCCAAATACTGATTCATAGAAAGAATCGGTTCATACGAGTCATTGGTTCGGGAATAATTGAGTCATTTTGGATGGGCTGTATGTTAATGCACTCAAAAGAATTGGCCATAAGAGTCATTTGTTCAGGAATTATTGAGTAATTTGGCCACGCCCCATTTCAATTCAGTGAAGAATTGGCTCTAGGAATTATTTCTTCGGGAATAATTGAGTCCTTTTCTGGGCTGTATGTTGATTCACTAAAAAAGAATCGACTCTAGCAGTAATCTGTTCTGGAATTATTGAGTCATTTGGCTGCAGCAAATATTGATTCATAGAAAGAATCGTCTCATAAGAGTCATTTGTTCAGGAATTACTGAGTCATTTGGTCGTGCCAAATATCGATTCATAGAAAGAATCGACTCACGAGAGTCATTTGTTCAGGAATAATTGAGTAATTTGGTCACGCAGTGTATTTATTCATTTAAAAGACCTGAGACATTTGTTCAGAAACTGTTTTCCAATTTTAATGATGTTTTCACCAGCAGCCAGGAAGAACAACTCAACAGAAAGACGTTTCTTGCTGTTTTCTTCGAGGTACACAGCCTTCTATTACATCACAAACTCACATTCTCAACTCAGGTAAAATATGATCTTTTTGCCGTGACACTTCAGCAGCGGGAAGTGCTACTTCTGACAAGTGATGAACCAAACAATGTATATTCTAACAAAATAAAATGTTTTGCAACATATCACTAATATCTTGTAAATTATAGCAGGTGTTTTACACGTGTCTGTTTTTGGAAAGCTCTTACAAAGGTTTTTCCCTGACTTCTGCCTTTGATGCCACAGTTCAAAATGAAGTTGCTAGTAAAAGGATCTGTGAACGTTCTAATGTTGACATGATGTCATTTCCTGGCTCCAGAATATTTTAGGCTGTGATGATTGGCTCAATTGGGTGATTTGGTTGTGTTAAAGCATGACACAGTTGCAGCTATCTCCACTGATAAGAGAGATGGAACAATGAGAGTCTCTTCCTCTCTGTCACTTCCTTTCTGTCAGAGAAGACCGAACTGAAGCATCATGTGATTGTGAATGTGTCAGGCTCTGTGTTGTCATGGTGACTATAGGAACAGGAGCCCATTAGGGTTGTGTGGCCCCTGATTGGCTTGTCTAGCCTGTCCAAAGTTCACTTTATTCCCAAGACTGCCTTGTGCACTGGTTTTTAGTCGCTGGTGCCAGCTCGTTTCCTGTTTGACCCCACATCCACCGTGATGGACATAAGCTACAAGCGCTTGTGATGGTCAGACTGTGATTTGACATGTCTTGTCTCAAAGCGACGAGTCATGGAACAAGAGAAAGCCACCAGGACATCGATGTCTCAAGGCCTGTGATCTGTGGTTTTAGTCTAGACGCATTAACACACCTGTCTGTCTGTCTGTCTGTCTGTCTGTCTGTCTGTCTGTCTGTCTGTCTGTCTGCAACACGTGTGTGCTTTAAAAATTTAGATGGATGAACTCTGTCTGGCATTGGGTGAGATGTTTCCTATTAGTTTGGTTTGCTTGTCACTGCCAGGAACAAAAACTGCTCTTTGACTTTTTGACTTGTTTTTCAACCCTGCTCATGCAGTGAAAATGTGGGAAATTAGTGTTTATGTAACATGGAGAAATTAATAAGATATTTCATAAGTCCTTCTTTAGCTTTATTTGGAACTACTGAAATTATTGAAGCAATAAACAGAGTAAAAATGTGAGTTACTTAATATTACTGATGTATAAAAGCATTATCACACTTGTAATTGTGCTGTTGGTCTGAAAATCAGCATCAGAATATTATAAAAGGAAAAAAAAAAAACCCGATGCATTAAGAGCCGGGGGTGAAAACTTTTGCACCGAATGGAGATGTGTACATTTTTCCTTTTTTTGGCCTAAATATCATATATTTTTATTTAGTACTGCCCTTTAGAGCATCAGTGAGTGTTTGAACCTTCTGTAATAGTTACATATGAGTCTCTTAGTTGTCCTCAATGTGAAAAGCAGTGCAAAAACCATGCAAAAAAAGTGTGCAGATTACATACAAGTCTACTGATGGGAAAGAGAAAAAGGGTAACTGGTTAAGTTATCAGTTAAGTGTTCAATAAGCATTCAGGAAAAGGGTTTACGGTGATGCTATAAGGAGCTCATTTTGGCTCAGTTTGCACAATAATTGATGGGAAAATAATGTGCACACCTATGTTGGATAAGTCTCTAAAATCCTTAAATGTCTTTATTAGATACTTTCTTAGCCAAGTGTCTCACCAAAGTGTGCACAAATCACACTAATGGCAATTATCAGGACAGGTGGCTGAGAATGCATGCAAAAAAGTCACAGCAATTGGAAATACTGTAACACTTTGAAGTGGAGCAGAACATTTTCTGCAGGGTTTTGATGTTTTCACAACATCTGAAAATGTGCCATGTAGAATATTTGCTCGTTGGACATACATATGAACACTAACAGACATGATCAGACAAGGTAATGATTACAGACTATGATTTATCTGGTTCTTATGGAAGCTCATTTCAGCAACAAGATAAAACAAAAAACCTTTTCAGGCTTTATATCTCACAATTTGAGCTTTTGTCTTGTAATTCTGAGTAACAAGTCAGAATTGTGAGATATAAACTCATAATTCTGAGGAACAAGTCAGAATTGTAAGGTGTAAATTCAGAATTCTGGGAAACAAGTCAGAATTATGAGATATAAACTCAGAATTCCGAGAAACAAGTCAGAACTGTGAGATATAAATTCAGACTTCCAAGAAAGAGCTAGAGTTCTAAGACATATTTTGAATTTTGAGCTGTAAACTCGGAATTGTGAGAAAGAAGTTCAGAATTCTGAGTTTGCATCTCACAATTCAGACTTTTTTCTCAGAATTCCAGGTTTATATCTCATAATTCTGAGTTTATATTTCAGAACTGTATCAAAAAAGTCAGGATTGGAATCAGTGTTGCCAGATTGGGCTTCTTTTGATCGGCTTGGACCGGAGAATAACGCATTGGGCGGGTAGACAAAATTTGGGCTGCTTTAAAAAATTAAAAGCCGCGCAATCAGCTGTTTTTTTTCTTCGCTTTTATCATTAGTCATGTTATTTTAGTATGTTCGAGCTCAAAGTATCATAGTAATATAATGTGTAGTGCAGTCATCAACTCATTTTTGCTTAATGTAACCCTTACTGGTTTAGTTTAACAGAGACCTGTCAATCAATTTACGTCTTTTACGTTAGTGAGATGTGATGACTTGTGAGTGAAGGGGTTTTACATTACATTTGTTTCTAATCACTTTATTGTGCACTTTTTGCACAGAAATTAGCATATTTTTACTGTGGACATTGAAAATGATGCATGCGTTTTTCCAAGGGTTAAAGTCATCGGTTAATTTCCACTTTGAAAAGATGTCTGGACATTCTACGCATATTTTCGGACTGTTTTGATCCATATTCCTGTGAAATTGATTTATCTTTATTTTATTTTGTCATTATTCTTTTTTTAAAGAGATAAATATGGTCCTTATCAACCTTGACATGGCAAAAAAATTCTCATTATTTTGGCAGTTAAAATTTGGGCTGGTTTTTGTTGAAGTGGGCGGGTTTTGGTGAGCTTTTGGGCTGGAAATCGTCAACCTGATCTGGCAACACTGTCAGCAGTACTTGTGACAACACTTCTTCTCTCATGGATGTCAGAATCAAAGAAATCACTCCTGCCATGTGAACTGTTTTTGGTGAAATTTTGCAAGCTAAGCATATTTTTTTGACATATTACACTGTAGGAGCCTTAACTTTACAAAATTATGTTGCTTGTTGCCCAAAAAAAATTGCAGTATGTTTTCAATAATTTTTTCAAAAATATGCTCAACCAAACGGTTGATTTGTCACTTTATGGTAAAGGTAGAAATGCTAAGCTAATGTTTTCAAATCATCCATTTCTGCAGTCAGAATGGACTATTTGCTGATAAATATAAACTTCTGATCATTCATAGTTATGAATATGACACAGCTATTGTTATTTCCTCATGAATATACTTAGATCATTTCTTAAGTATGTCTTTTTTGCCACTTTTGGATATTTTTTAAGTAAATATAATGAAATCATAGAATTAATGTTTGAAAAACATAATGATCAGTTGCAGATACTTCTTAAATGACAAATACTGGTGTATTAACATTAAAATTTTAAGATTGTTATTTATTTGTTTGTTGTTTTTTTGTTTTGTTTTTTACAACAGTTTCTATGGTAAAAGAATGCGCACTCTCACTGTCAAGAGAGGTTGCTGAAAAGTTTTACAATCACTAGTTTTTTATATTGTTTGAAGGATTGTTTCTAATGTTGGTTTACACTACACAACATTGCTGGTTTACAAAGAAATGTTAATTTATCTAGAAACAAAAATTCTGTTGCACTGCCACACTTGCCGGCGTGTTTCTTGAAACATAAAAGCCTAAAATGCCATTATATTATAATCTTTTGCTGTTTTTTATTTTATTATTATTATTACTTATTTATTTATTTTAATGCAGAAGGAATGTAATGTCTTTTGTTTTAGTACTTTTAGTTATTTGAGTTCTTTTTTCTTTTTTTTTGGTATTAAACAGTGAATATGGGTATAGGCTAAAACAAGACTGAATTTGGGCTGTCAGTGAAAATTTAATAGACGTCTAACCATAGCCCAAGAATAGACTAGACATCAGTTAGACGACTATTGAACGACTACATGTATACGTCTAATAGACAGTGAATATGGGTCTAGACTAAAACAAGACTGAATTGGGGCTGTCAGTGAATAGACGTCTAACCATAGCCCAAGAATAGACTAGACATCAGTTAGACCATTATTGAACGACTACATGTATATGTCTAATAGACAATGAATATGGGTCTAGGCTAAAACAAAACTGAATTTGGACTGTCAGTGAAAATTTATTAGACATCTAACCATAGCCCAAGAATAGACATCAGTTAGACCATTATTGAACGACTACATGTATACATTTAATAGACAGTGAATATGGGTCTAGACTAAAACAAGACTGAATTTGGGATGTCAGTGAAAATTTAATAGACATCTAACCATAGCCCAAGAATAGACTAGACATAAGTTAGACGACTATTGAATGACTACATGTATACGTCTAATAGACAGTGAATATGGGTCTAGACTAAAACAAGACTGAATTTGGGCCGTCAATGAAAATTTAATAGACGTCTAACCATAGACGTCTAATAGACGTCTAACCATAGCCCAAGAATAGACTAGACATCAGTTAGACCATTATTGAACGACTACATGTATGCGTCTAATAGACAGTGAATATGGGTCTAGGCTAAAACAAGACTGAACTTGGGCCGTCAATGAAAATTTAATAGACGTCTAACCATAGACGTCTATTACATAGACGTCTAAGAGACGTCTAACCATAGCCCAAGAATAGACTAGACATCAGTTAGACGACTACATGTATAAAATTTGATAGACGTCTAACCATAGACGTGTAATAGACGTCTAACCATAGCCAAAGAATAGACTAGACATCAGTTAGACGACTACATGTATAAAATTTAATAGACGTCTAACCATAGACGTCTATTAAATAGACGTCTAATAGACGTCTAACCATAGCCCAAGAATAGACTAGACATCAGTTAGACGACTACATGTATACGTCTAATAGACAGTGAATATGGGTCTAGACTAAAACAAGACTGAATTTGGGCTGCCAGTGAAAATTTAATAGACTTCTAACCATAGCCCAAGAATAGACTAGACATCAGTTAGACGACTATTGAACGACTACATGTATACGTCTAATAGACAGTGAATATGGGTCTAGACTAAAACAAGACTGAATTTGGGCTGCCAGTGAAAATTTAATAGACCTCTAACCATAGCCCAAGAATAGTCTAGACATCAGTTAGACGACTATTGAACGACTACATGTATACGTCTAATAGACAGTGAATATGGGTCTAGGCTAAAACAAGACTGAATTTGGGCTGTCAGTAAAAATTTAATAGACATCTAACCATAGCCCAAGAATAGACTAGACATCAGTTAGACGACTATTGAACGACTACATGTATACGTCTAATAGACAGTGAATATGGGTCTAGGCTAAAACAAGACTGAATTTGGGCCGTCAATGAAAATTTAATAGACGTCTAACCATAGACGTCTATTAAACAGACGTCTAATAGACGTCTAACCATAGCCCAAGAATAGACTAGACATCAGTTAGACGACTATTGAACGACTACATGTATACGTCTAATAGACAGTGAATATGGGTCTAGACTAAAACAAGACTGAATTTGGGCCGTCAATGAAAATTTAATAGACGTCTAACCATAGACGTCTATTAAATAGACGTCTAATAGACGTCTATTAAATAAAACCATAACCATTAAATTAACCATAGCCCAAGAATAGACTAGACATCAGTTAGACGACTACATGTATAAAATTTAATAGAAGTCTAACCATAGACGTCTATTAAATAGACGTCTAATAGACGTCTAACCATAGCCCAAGAATAGACTAGACATCAGTTAGACGACTACTGTACATGTATACGTCTAATAGACAGTGAATATGGGTCTAGACTAAAACAAGACTGAATTTGGGCTGACAGTGAAAATTTAATAGACTTCTAACCATAGCCCAAGAATAGACTAGACATCAGTTAGACGACTATTGAACGACTACATATATACGTCTAATAGACAGTGAATATGGGTCTAGAATAAAACAAGACTGAATTCGGGCTGTCAGTGGAAATTTAATAGACGTCTAACCATAGCCCAAGAATAGACTAGACATCAGTTAGACCATTATTGAACGACTACATGTATACGTCTAATAGACAGTGAATATGGGTCTAGGCTAAAACAAGACTGAACTTGGGCCGTCAATGAAAATTTAATAGACGTCTAACCATAGACGTCTATTAAATAGACGTCTAATAGACGTCTAACCATAGCCCAAGAATAGACTAGACATCAGTTAGACGACTACATGTATAAAATTTGATAGACGTCTAACCATAGACGTCTATTAAATAGACGTGTAATAGACGTCTAACCATAGCCCAAGAATAGACTAGACATCAGTTAGACGACTACATGTATAAAATTTAATAGACGTCTAACCATAGACGTCTATTAAATAGACGTCTAATAGACGTCTAACCATAGCCCAAGAATAGACTAGACATCAGTTAGACGACTACATGTATACGTCTAATAGACAGTGAATATGGGTCTAGACTAAAACAAGACTGAATTTGGGCTGTCAGTGAAAATTTAATAGACTTCTAACCATAGCCCAAGAATAGACTAGACATCAGTTAGACGACTATTGAACGACTACATGTATACGTCTAATAGACAGTGAATATGGGTCTAGACTAAAACAAGACTGAATTTGGGCTGCCAGTGAAAATTTAATAGACTTCTAACCATAGCCCAAGAATAGTCTAGACATCAGTTAGACGACTATTGAACGACTACATGTATACGTCTAATAGACAGTGAATATGGGTCTAGACTAAAACAAGACTGAATTTGAGCTGTCAGTGAAAATTGAATAGACGTCTAACCATAGCCCAAGAATAGACTAGACATCAGTTAGACCACTATTGAACGACTACATGTATTCGTCTAATAGACAGTGAATATGGGTCTAGGCTAAAACAAGACTGAATTTGGGCTGTCAGTGGAAATTTAATAGACGTCTAACCATAGCCCAAGAATAGACTAGACATCAGTTAGACGACTATTGAACGACTACATGTATACGTCTAATAGACAGTGAATATGGGTCTAGGCTAAAACAACACTGAATTTGGGCCGTCAATGAAAATGTAATAGACGTCAAACCATAGCCCAAGAATAGACTAGACATCAGTTAGACGACTATTGAACGACTACATGTATACGTCTAATAGACAGTGAATATGGGTCTAGACTAAAACAAGACTGAATTTGGGCCGTCAATGAAAATTTAATAGACGTCTAACCATAGACGTCTATTAAATAGACGTCTAATAGACGTCTAACCATAGCCCAAGAATAGACTAGACATCAGTTAGACGACTATTGAACGACTACATGTATACGTCTAATAGACAGTGAATATGGGTCTAGGCTAAAACAAGACTGAACTTGGGCCGTCAATGAAAATTTAATAGACGTCTAACCATAGCCCAAGAATAGACTAGACATCAGTTAGACGACTACATGTATACGTCTGATAGACAGTGAATATGGGTCTAGACTAAAACAAGACTGAATTTGGGCTGTCAGTGAAAATTTAATAGACTTCTAACCATAGCCCAAGAATAGACTAGACATCAGTTAGACGACTATTGAACGACTACATGTATACGTCTAATAGACAGTGAATATGGGTCTAGACTAAAACAAGACTGAATTTGGGCTGCCAGTGAAAATTTAATAGACTTCTAACCATAGCCCAAGAATAGTCTAGACATCAGTTAGACGACTATTGAACGACTACATGTATACGTCTAATAGACAGTGAATATGGGTCTAGACTAAAACAAGACTGAATTTGGGCTGCCAGTGAAAATTTAATAGACTTCTAACCATAGCCCAAGAATAGTCTAGACATCAGTTAGACGACTATTGAACGACTACATGTATACGTCTAATAGACAGTGAATATGGGTCTAGACTAAAACAAGACTGAATTTGGGCTGTCAGTGAAAATTTAATAGACTTCTAACCATAGCCCAAGAATAGACTAGACATCAGTTAGACGACTATTGAACGACTACATGTATATGTCTAATAGACAGTGAATATGGGTCTAGACTAAAACAAGACTGAATTTGGGCTGCCAGTGAAAATTTAATAGACTTCTAACCATAGCCCAAGAATAGTCTAGACATCAGTTAGACGACTATTGAACGACTACATGTATACGTCTAATAGACAGTGAATATGGGTCTAGACCAAAACAAGACTGAATTTGAGCTGTCAGTGAAAATTGAATAGACGTCTAACCATAGCCCAAGAATAGACTAGACATCAGTTAGACCACTATTGAACGACTACATGTATTCGTCTAATAGACAGTGAATATGGGTCTAGGCTAAAACAAGACTGAATTTGGGCTGTCAGTGGAAATTTAATAGACGTCTAACCATAGCCCAAGAATAGACTAGACATCAGTTAGACGACTATTGAACGACTACATGTATACGTCTAATAGACAGTGAATATGGGTCTAGGCTAAAACAAGACTGAATTTGGGCCGTCAATGAAAATTTAATAGACGTCTAACCATAGACGTCTAATAGACGTCTAACCATAGCCCAAGAATAGACTAGACATCAGTTAGACCATTATTGAACGACTACATGTATGCGTCTAATAGACAGTGAATATGGGTCTAGGCTAAAACAAGACTGAACTTGGGCCGTCAATGAAAATTTAATAGACGTCTAACCATAGACGTCTATTACATAGACGTCTAAGAGACGTCTAACCATAGCCCAAGAATAGACTAGACATCAGTTAGACGACTACATGTATAAAATTTGATAGACGTCTAACCATAGACGTGTAATAGACGTCTAACCATAGCCAAAGAATAGACTAGACATCAGTTAGACGACTACATGTATAAAATTTAATAGACGTCTAACCATAGACGTCTATTAAATAGACGTCTAATAGACGTCTAACCATAGCCCAAGAATAGACTAGACATCAGTTAGACGACTACATGTATACGTCTAATAGACAGTGAATATGGGTCTAGACTAAAACAAGACTGAATTTGGGCTGCCAGTGAAAATTTAATAGACTTCTAACCATAGCCCAAGAATAGACTAGACATCAGTTAGACGACTATTGAACGACTACATGTATACGTCTAATAGACAGTGAATATGGGTCTAGACTAAAACAAGACTGAATTTGGGCTGCCAGTGAAAATTTAATAGACCTCTAACCATAGCCCAAGAATAGTCTAGACATCAGTTAGACGACTATTGAACGACTACATGTATACGTCTAATAGACAGTGAATATGGGTCTAGGCTAAAACAAGACTGAATTTGGGCTGTCAGTAAAAATTTAATAGACATCTAACCATAGCCCAAGAATAGACTAGACATCAGTTAGACGACTATTGAACGACTACATGTATACGTCTAATAGACAGTGAATATGGGTCTAGGCTAAAACAAGACTGAATTTGGGCCGTCAATGAAAATTTAATAGACGTCTAACCATAGACGTCTATTAAACAGACGTCTAATAGACGTCTAACCATAGCCCAAGAATAGACTAGACATCAGTTAGACGACTATTGAACGACTACATGTATACGTCTAATAGACAGTGAATATGGGTCTAGACTAAAACAAGACTGAATTTGGGCCGTCAATGAAAATTTAATAGACGTCTAACCATAGACGTCTATTAAATAGACGTCTAATAGACGTCTATTAAATAAAACCATAACCATTAAATTAACCATAGCCCAAGAATAGACTAGACATCAGTTAGACGACTACATGTATAAAATTTAATAGAAGTCTAACCATAGACGTCTATTAAATAGACGTCTAATAGACGTCTAACCATAGCCCAAGAATAGACTAGACATCAGTTAGACGACTACATGTATACGTCTAATAGACAGTGAATATGGGTCTAGACTAAAACAAGACTGAATTTGGGCTGACAGTGAAAATTTAATAGACTTCTAACCATAGCCCAAGAATAGACTAGACATCAGTTAGACGACTATTGAACGACTACATATATACGTCTAATAGACAGTGAATATGGGTCTAGAATAAAACAAGACTGAATTCGGGCTGTCAGTGGAAATTTAATAGACGTCTAACCATAGCCCAAGAATAGACTAGACATCAGTTAGACCATTATTGAACGACTACATGTATACGTCTAATAGACAGTGAATATGGGTCTAGGCTAAAACAAGACTGAACTTGGGCCGTCAATGAAAATTTAATAGACGTCTAACCATAGACGTCTATTAAATAGACGTCTAATAGACGTCTAACCATAGCCCAAGAATAGACTAGACATCAGTTAGACGACTACATGTATAAAATTTGATAGACGTCTAACCATAGACGTCTATTAAATAGACGTGTAATAGACGTCTAACCATAGCCCAAGAATAGACTAGACATCAGTTAGACGACTACATGTATAAAATTTAATAGACGTCTAACCATAGACGTCTATTAAATAGACGTCTAATAGACGTCTAACCATAGCCCAAGAATAGACTAGACATCAGTTAGACGACTACATGTATACGTCTAATAGACAGTGAATATGGGTCTAGACTAAAACAAGACTGAATTTGGGCTGTCAGTGAAAATTTAATAGACTTCTAACCATAGCCCAAGAATAGACTAGACATCAGTTAGACGACTATTGAACGACTACATGTATACGTCTAATAGACAGTGAATATGGGTCTAGACTAAAACAAGACTGAATTTGGGCTGCCAGTGAAAATTTAATAGACTTCTAACCATAGCCCAAGAATAGTCTAGACATCAGTTAGACGACTATTGAACGACTACATGTATACGTCTAATAGACAGTGAATATGGGTCTAGACTAAAACAAGACTGAATTTGAGCTGTCAGTGAAAATTGAATAGACGTCTAACCATAGCCCAAGAATAGACTAGACATCAGTTAGACCACTATTGAACGACTACATGTATTCGTCTAATAGACAGTGAATATGGGTCTAGGCTAAAACAAGACTGAATTTGGGCTGTCAGTGGAAATTTAATAGACGTCTAACCATAGCCCAAGAATAGACTAGACATCAGTTAGACGACTATTGAACGACTACATGTATACGTCTAATAGACAGTGAATATGGGTCTAGGCTAAAACAACACTGAATTTGGGCCGTCAATGAAAATGTAATAGACGTCAAACCATAGCCCAAGAATAGACTAGACATCAGTTAGACGACTATTGAACGACTACATGTATACGTCTAATAGACAGTGAATATGGGTCTAGACTAAAACAAGACTGAATTTGGGCCGTCAATGAAAATTTAATAGACGTCTAACCATAGACGTCTATTAAATAGACGTCTAATAGACGTCTAACCATAGCCCAAGAATAGACTAGACATCAGTTAGACGACTATTGAACGACTACATGTATACGTCTAATAGACAGTGAATATGGGTCTAGGCTAAAACAAGACTGAACTTGGGCCGTCAATGAAAATTTAATAGACGTCTAACCATAGCCCAAGAATAGACTAGACATCAGTTAGACGACTACATGTATACGTCTGATAGACAGTGAATATGGGTCTAGACTAAAACAAGACTGAATTTGGGCTGTCAGTGAAAATTTAATAGACTTCTAACCATAGCCCAAGAATAGACTAGACATCAGTTAGACGACTATTGAACGACTACATGTATACGTCTAATAGACAGTGAATATGGGTCTAGACTAAAACAAGACTGAATTTGGGCTGCCAGTGAAAATTTAATAGACTTCTAACCATAGCCCAAGAATAGTCTAGACATCAGTTAGACGACTATTGAACGACTACATGTATACGTCTAATAGACAGTGAATATGGGTCTAGACTAAAACAAGACTGAATTTGGGCTGCCAGTGAAAATTTAATAGACTTCTAACCATAGCCCAAGAATAGTCTAGACATCAGTTAGACGACTATTGAACGACTACATGTATACGTCTAATAGACAGTGAATATGGGTCTAGACTAAAACAAGACTGAATTTGGGCTGTCAGTGAAAATTTAATAGACTTCTAACCATAGCCCAAGAATAGACTAGACATCAGTTAGACGACTATTGAACGACTACATGTATATGTCTAATAGACAGTGAATATGGGTCTAGACTAAAACAAGACTGAATTTGGGCTGCCAGTGAAAATTTAATAGACTTCTAACCATAGCCCAAGAATAGTCTAGACATCAGTTAGACGACTATTGAACGACTACATGTATACGTCTAATAGACAGTGAATATGGGTCTAGACCAAAACAAGACTGAATTTGAGCTGTCAGTGAAAATTGAATAGACGTCTAACCATAGCCCAAGAATAGACTAGACATCAGTTAGACCACTATTGAACGACTACATGTATTCGTCTAATAGACAGTGAATATGGGTCTAGGCTAAAACAAGACTGAATTTGGGCTGTCAGTGGAAATTTAATAGACGTCTAACCATAGCCCAAGAATAGACTAGACATCAGTTAGACGACTATTGAACGACTACATGTATACGTCTAATAGACAGTGAATATGGGTCTAGGCTAAAACAAGACTGAATTTGGGCCGTCAATGAAAATTTAATAGACGTCAAACCATAGCCCAAGAATAGACTAGACATCAGTTAGACGACTATTGAACGACTACATGTATACGTCTAATAGACAGTGAATATGGGTCTAGGCTAAAACAAGACTGAATTTGGGCCGTCAATGAAAATTTAATATACGTCTAACCATAGACGTCTATTAAACAGACGTCTAATAGACGTCTAACCATAGCCCAAGAATAGACTAGACATCAGTTAGACGACTATTGAACGACTACATGTATACGTCTAATAGACAGTGAATATGGGTCTAGGCTAAAACAAGACTGAACTTGGGCCGTCAATGAAAATTTAATAGACGTCTAACCATAGACGTCTATTAAATAGACGTCTAATAGACGTCTAACCATAGCCCAAGAATAGACTAGACATCAGTTAGACGACTACATGTATAAAATTTAATAGACGTCTAACCATAGACGTCTATTAAATAGACGTCTAATAGACGTCTAACCATAGCCCAAGAATAGACTAGACATCAGTTAGACGACTACATGTATAAAATTTAATAGACGTCTAACCATAGACGTCTGTTAAATAGACGTCTAATAGACGTCTAACCATAGCCCAAGAATAGACTAGACATCAGTTAGACGACTACATGTATACGTCTGATAGACAGTGAATATGGGTCTAGACTAAAACAAGACTGAATTTGGGCTGTCAGTGAAAATTTAATAGACTTCTAACCATAGCCCAAGAATAGACTAGACATCAGTTAGACGACTATTGAACGACTACATGTATACGTCTAATAGACAGTGAATATGGGTCTAGACTAAAACAAGACTGAATTTGGACTGCCAGTGAAAATTTAATAGACTTCCAACCATAGCCCAAGAATAGACTAGACATCAGTTAGACCATTATTGAACGACTACATGTATACGTCTAATAGACAGTGAATATGGGTCTAGGCTAAAACAAGACTGAATTTGGGCCGTCAATGAAAATTTAATATACGTCTAACCATAGACGTCTATTAAACAGACGTCTAATAGACGTCTAACCATAGCCCAAGAATAGACTGGACATCAGTTAGACGACTATTGAACGACTACATGTATACGTCTAATAGACAGTGAATATGGGTCTAGGCTAAAACAAGACTGAACTTGGGCCGTCAATGAAAATTTAATAGACGTCTAACCATAGACGTCTATTAAATAGACGTCTAATAGACGTCTAACCATAGCCCAAGAATAGACTAGACATCAGTTAGACGACTACATGTATAAAATTTAATAGACGTTTAACCATAGACGTCTATTAAGTAGACGTCTAATAGACGTCTAACCATAGCCCAAGAATAGACTAGACATCAGTTAGACGACTACATGTATAAAATTTAATAGACGTCTAACCATAGACGTCTGTTAAATAGACGTCTAATAGACGTCTAACCATAGCCCAAGAATAGACTAGACATCAGTTAGACGACTACATGTATACGTCTGATAGACAGTGAATATGGGTCTAGACTAAAACAAGACTGAATTTGGGCTGTCAGTGAAAATTTAATAGACTTCTAACCATAGCCCAAGAATAGACTAGACATCAGTTAGACGACTATTGAACGACTACATGTATACGTCTAATAGACAGTGAATATGGGTCTAGACTAAAACAAGACTGAATTTGGGCTGCCAGTGAAAATTTAATAGACTTCCAACCATAGCCCAAGAATAGACTAGACATCAGTTTGACGACTATTGAACGACTACATGTATACGTCTAATAGACAGTGAATATGGGTCTAGACTAAAACAAGACTGAATTTGAGCTGTCAGTGAAAATTGAATAGACGTCTAACCATAGCCCAAGAATAGACTAGACATCAGTTAGACCACTATTGAACGACTACATGTATTCGTCTAATAGACAGTGAATATGGGTCTAGGCTAAAACAAGCCTGAATTTGGGCTGTCAGTGGAAATTTAATAGACGTCTAACCATAGCCCAAGAATAGACTAGACATCAGTTAGACCACTATTGAACGACTACATGTATAGGTCTAATAGACAGTGAATATGGGTCTAGGCTAAAACAAGACTGAATTTGGGCCGTCAATGAAAATTTAATAGACGTCTAACTATAGACGTCTATTAAATAGACGTCTAATAGACGTCTAACCATAGCCCAAGAATAGACTAGACATCAGTTAGACGACTATTGAACGACTACATGTATACGTCTAATAGACAGTGAATATGGGTCTAGGCTAAAACAAGACTGAATTTGGGCTGTCAGTGAAAATTTAATAGACATCTAACCATAGCCCAAGAATAGACTAGACATCAGTTAGACCATTATTGAACGACTACATGTATTCGTCTAATAGACAGTGAATATGGGTCTAGGCTAAAACAAGACTGAATTTGGGCTGTCAGTGGAAATTTAATAGACGTCTAACCATAGCCCAAGAATAGACTAGACATCAGTTAGACGACTATTGAACGACTACATGTATACGTCTAATAGACAGTGAATATGGGTCTAGGCTAAAACAAGACTGAATTTGGGCCGTCAATGAAAATTTAATAGACGTCTAACCATAGACGTCTATTAAACAGACGTCTAATAGACGTCTAACCATAGCCCAAGAATAGACTAGACATCAGTTAGACGACTATTGAATGACTACATGTATACGTCTAATAGACAGTGAATATGGGTCTAGGCTAAAACAAGACTGAATTTGGGCCGTCAATGAAAATTTAATAGACCTCTAACCATAGACGTCTATTAAATAGACGTCTAATAGACGTCTATTAAATAGACGTCTAATAGACGTCTAACCATAGCCCAAGAATAGACTAGACATCAGTTAGACGACTACATGTATAAAATTTAATAGACGTCTAACTATAGACGTCTAACCATAGCCCAAGAATAGACTAGACATCAGTTAGACGACTATTGAACGACTACATGTATACGTCTAATAGACAGTGAATATGGGTCTAGGCTAAAACAAGACTGAACTTGGGCCGTCAATGAAAATTTAATAGACGTCTAACCATAGCCCAAGAATAGACTAGACATCAGTTAGACGACTACATGTATAAAATTTAATAGACGTCTAACCATAGACGTCAATTAAATAGACGTCTAATAGACGTCTAACCATAGCCCAAGAATAGACTAGACATCAGTTATACGACTACATGTATGAAATTTAATAGACGTCTAACCATAGACGTCTGTTAAATAGACGTCTAATAGACGTCTTACCATAGCCCAAGAATAGACTAGACATCAGTTAGATGACTATTGAATGACTACATGTATACGTCTAATAGACAGTGAATATGGGTCTAGACTAAAACAAGACTGAATTTGGGCTGTCAGTGAAAATTTAATAGACTTCTAACCATAGCCCAAGAATAGACTAGACATCAGTTAGACGACTATTGAATGACTACATGTATACGTCTAATAGACAGTGAATATGGGTCTAGACTAAAACAAGACTGAATTTGAGCTGTCAGTGAAAATTGAATAGACGTCTAACCATAGCCCAAGAATAGACTAGACATCAGTTAGACCACTATTGAACGACTACATGTATTCGTCTAATAGACAGTGAATATGGGTCTAGGCTAAAACAAGCCTGAATTTGGGCTGTCAGTGGAAATTTAATAGACGTCTAACCATAGCCCAAGAATAGACTAGACATCAGACCACTATTGAACGACTACATGTATAGGTCTAATAGACAGTGAATATGGGTCTAGGCTAAAACAAGACTGAATTTGGGCCGTAAATGAAAATTTAATAGACGTCTAACCATAGACGTCTATTAAATAGACGTCTAATAGACGTCTAACCATAGCCCAAGAATAGACTAGACATCAGTTAGACCATTATTGAACGACTACATGTATACGTCTAATAGACAGTGAATATGGGTCTAGGCTAAAACAAGACTGGATTTGGGCCGTCAATGAAAATTTAATACACGTCTAACCATAGACGTCTATTAAACAGACGTCTAATAGACGTCTAACCATAGCCCAAGAATAGACTAGACATCAGTTAGACGACTATTGAACGACTACATGTATACGTCTAATAGACAGTGAATATGGGTCTAGGCTAAAACAAGACTGAACTTGGGCCGTCAATGAAAATTTAATAGACGTCTAACCATAGACGTCTATTAAATAGACGTCTAATAGACGTCTAACCATAGCCCAAGAATAGACTAGACATCAGTTAGACGACTACATGTATGAAATTTAATAGACGTCTAACCATAGACGTCAATTAAATGGACGTCTAATAGACGTCTAACCATAGCCCAAGAATAGACTAGACATCAGTTAGACGACTACATGTATGAAATTTAATAGACGTCTAACCATAGACGTCTGTTAAATAGACGTCTAATAGACGTCTTACCATAGCCCAAGAATAGACTAGACATCAGTTAGACGACTACATGTATACGTCTGATAGACAGTGAATATGGGTCTAGACTAAAACAAGACTGAATTTGGGCTGTCAGTGAAAATTTAATAGACTTCTAACCATAGCCCAAGAATAGACTAGACATCAGTTAGACGACTATTGAACGACTACATGTATACGTCTAATAGACAGTGAATATGGGTCTAGACTAAAACAAGACTGAATTTGAGCTGTCAGTGAAAATTGAATAGACGTCTAACCATAGCCCAAGAATAGACTAGACATCAGTTAGACCACTATTGAACGACTACATGTATTCGTCTAATAGACAGTGAATATGGGTCTAGGCTAAAACAAGCCTGAATTTGGGCTGTCAGTGGAAATTTAATAGACGTCTAACCATAGCCCAAGAATAGACTAGACATCAGACCACTATTGAACGACTACATGTATAGGTCTAATAGACAGTGAATATGGGTCTAGGCTAAAACAAGACTGAATTTGGGCCGTCAATGAAAATTTAATAGACGTCTAACCATAGACGTCTATTAAATAGACGTCTAATAGACGTCTAACCATAGCCCAAGAATAGACTAGACATCAGTTAGACAATTACATGTATAAAATTTAATAGACGTCTAACCATAGCCCAAGAATAGACTAGACATCAGTTAGACGACTACATGTATACGTCTAATAGACAGTGAATATGGGTCTAGACTAAAACAAGACTGAATTTGGGCTGTCAGTGAAAATTTAATAGACTTCTAACCATAGCCCAAGAATAGACTAGACATCAGTTAGACGACTATTGAACGACTACATGTATACGTCTAATAGACAGTGAATATGGGTCTAGACTAAAACAAGACTGAATTTGGGCCGTCAATGAAAATTTAATAGACATCTAACCATAGCCCAAGAATAGACTAGACATCAGTTAGACGACTATTGAACGACTACATATATACGTCTAATAGACAGTGAATATGGGTCTAGACTAAAACAAGACTGAATTTGGGCCGTCAATGAAAATTTAATAGACATCTAACCATAACCCAAGAATAGACTAGACATCAGTTAGACCATTATTGAACGACTACATGTATACGTCTAATAGAAACAAGAAAACATAATTTCCGTGATAAAATGAAAACCTGAAATATTTTATGGCATACTTCAATAAATAAAGAAGATTCAATATACAAAAATATTTTTGGGATTATAATTTTAAATAAATGAGTGTTATAGCTCATATTTTCAGATTTTCATAGTATAAGTATGAATTTCAGTACTTTTACCATTAAGTGACATATCAACCGTTTGGTAGAGGTCAATATTTAAAAAATTATAGGATTTATAGAAAAAAAAAAAACATTGAGTGTGGTTATTAGTGACATAAAGAGATAAAAAATGCAAACAAAATTTTTTTCCATTGCCTTTTTTTTGGTGGGGCAGTTAAAGGGTTAAGCTGTAAACTTTTGAATTGTGAGAAAAAAGTTTGGAATTCTGAGTTTGCATTTCACAATTCAGACTTCTTTTCTTAGAATTCCAGGTATATATCTCAAAATTCTGAGTTTATATTTCAGAACTGTGTCAAAAAAAAAAAGTGAGAAAAAAGTCACAATTATCTTTTTTATTTTTTCATTCCGTAGTGAAAACGCCTTCCAAAGGTTCTGGAGACACACACAGACAGAGAGGGAGTGTGTGAAATACTCTGTGAGAAGCCATGACAAATGTGCTTTTTCCATCACTCACCCTAACAGAGCACAGCAGACTTCTTTACACTCCGACAACAAATAGAGATATTAGGGATATTGGAACAGACAAGCCCCTTTAAGCTACATGGCACAATTTGCTCTGAGTTAATAGTCTCCTCTCTGGGAGATTTGATAAGCATGGAGAGCCGTGTATCACATCCCCATCCAAATAGTTCCACAGCACTGTCACAACTGATAACATCAAGGTAGGGAAGAGAGGGGCCAGTGTGTGTTAATGTGTGTGTGCCGTCCTGATCTCTGCCACCGCAGACAATCAGTTGTTTACGAAGCATCAGATGGCTTCTTGTTTCCCAAATGCATGCATTGCTTGTGACAGCGCTGTCAATGATACAATAGGGAATTCTGGTAAGTTTGTACTGTGCATGTCCAGTACTGCCGTTAAAGGGATAGTTTACTCAAAAATTCTGCCATTAATTGCTCACCCTCATGTCCAAACTCGCAAGATCTTCGTTCATCTTTGGAACGCAAATTAAGATATTTTTGATGAAATCCGAGATCGTTTTGATGCTGTATAAACAGCAACGCAATTGACATTTTCAAGGCCCAGAAAGATAGTAAGGACATTGTTAAAATAGTCCATGTGGCATCAGCGGTTCAGCCATAATGTTATGAAGCTACAAAAGTACTATGATGCATGCGTATTACATTAATTTGAAAGATTTTTTAATTGAGTGATTAATTCAATGACTTCACTTATTTCATTACTTCATGAATCAGTATTTTTGTACTGAGTCTCTAATGAATAATTCAATAGCAATTTTTTTACAGTCACTTGTTGCCACCTACTGGCATAACAATGTAATGCTAAAAAAAATTTAAGTTATTTTCTAATGATAAATTACTCTATTTTGATTGCTACCATAGACATCAGTGTTTATACCTGAACTAAACTTTTTTTTCTAGTTTTTCTGTGATCATTTTAATTTTGTAACAGAAGTAACTGTTGAAAAGTGTTAATTTACACTACCAGTCAAAAGTTTTTGAACAGTAAGATTTTTAATGTTTTTTTTTTTTGAAGAAGTGTTATATATTATGATTTGCTGCTCAAAAAACTAAATATTGATAATAAAAGTAATAATAATAATGTTTCTTAAACAAAAAATCAGCATATCAGAATGATTTCTGAAGGATCATGTGACACTGAAGACTGAAGTAATGATGCTGAAAATGAAGCTTCGATCACAGGAATAAATTGCATTTTAAAATATATTCAAATAGAAAACAGTTACTTTAAATAATACAAATATTTCACAATATTACTGCTTTTGCTGTATTTTGGATCAAATACTTGGTGAGCAGAAGAGACTAAAATATTAAAAACCATACTGTTCAAAAACCTTTGACTGGTAGTGTATTTCTGCATGAGATTAAAAAACAAAACAAATAAGAAAGCTTTTTATCTTACAATGCAGTCATTTTCTTGCAATTATGACAAGAATTGTGACATATATGATCAGAAGATATAAACTTTTTATCAATTTTGAGCAAAATGTTTTCAAGTTTTAATTCTGTGGCAAGTGAACAATAAAAAAAATTGAGATATTGTCAGAATTGTGAGATTAAACTCTGAATTGCAAGTTTAGTCTACTTTTTTCTCAGAATTTATGAAGACAATTCCAAATTGCAAGAGAAAATGTTGCTTTTTATGCAAGTTGCTGTTTTTGTTTGTTTGTTTATTTTACTTTAAACCCATGGGAGAAACAGGATTCCACAGTAAAGACTGTGTGTGAAGCTGATTTGAATGTAATTGTGCAGCTCTAATCTGCACATGAAGTTTAATGTTTTGTTCTTATTCATTTTTCTCCAAAATTTCCTTCTAATTTAATTAAACAATTACTTGGTTTAAGAATGAGGACTGAAATGCATTTCTCTCATTTCTCTCTCTCTCTCTCTGTCTCTGTTTGACTGAGGGATGTAGGGGGTGGGGCAGGGAAAGGTAATTGGACATATTGGTTTTTCACTGTGGATCCGTCAAAGTCCGGAAGGATTTTAGGCTGTCAGAGATGGTTCCGTGTTGGGTTTTAATTATCCTCCTTGGAGCTTTGTCAGGGACAACAGTGTCAGCAGCCCAAACTGTTTTCCAAACAGAGCTTTAAGATCTCAGAGTCCATCTAGCTCAGACAGGGTCATCTGCCATCACAGCCACTGGCTTGTTTGGTATTCATACACACCACCAGAGACACTCGCTAGTCTGGAAATCAAACCCTGCAGATAAAGGATAGAGTTTAATGTGGAATTCTCCTCACTGCTCACTTCATTGTTTGAAAAAGCCCCAAAATTGGTCAGAACTGGAGTTTTGTGGCTTTTAGTCCCTGTCTAATAAGTTGAAGGCTGTTTTCCTAATTTGTAAGTTGTTTTGGATAAAAGTGTCTGCTAAAAAAAATGTAAATCTATATCCTATAACCCTCAAAACTGACAAAATAAACATTGATTTGTACTTTCATATGCCAGTATTTCAATATGGAAGTATGTCAAAGAGAGAAAAGAGAATTTCATTCAAGGGGTTTAGAAGTTTCCACTAAAATATGAAGCAGCACGACTGATTTCAACATTTATAATAAATGTTTCTTGAGCAGCAAATCATCACATTAGAATGATTTCTGAAGGATCATGTGACACTTAAAACCTGGAAAAATTTCAGCTTTGCATCACAGGAATAAATTTCATTTTACAACACATTAAAATGGAAAACAGTTTATTAAATTGATCAAAAATGCACAGCCTTGGTAAGCATAAGAATATACTGTGTTCAGCTTTATATAGTGTAGATGGTATACTTGTTTGCGTCAGTGAACGCAATCATTATATCTGCTGCATGAGGGACCTACTTAGCGTTACTCGAACCTTCTTACTTTCATAGTTTTCTCTCTCTTTGACCTTGATATGCTCAAATGTGTGTGTATCTGATGTGAATGAGCTGCTTGAAGATATTCACACACCTGCATTGAGCCAGAAAGAACAATAAACTTCCTTCACTCTTTCTCTCTCTTTCCTCTCTAGACCAAAAACTCTTATTATAGCCCATTTATCTTATTATAATGCACACAGACCTAAATATTTATGCATTCTAAGACTGATTTTCTTTTATTACAGGAGTAGTCCACCCAAAAAATACATTCAGCCATCATTTACTCACCCTCACATCATTCCAAACCAGTATGACTTCACTCCTTCTTCACCCTTTTAATATAATGGAAAGAATACTGAAACTGAAATGCAAAAAAGCACCATTAAAAATATTCTAATGGTGTGTACACACCAAAAGCGAAACGCAGTACATTCGCTCTAGGTTCCTCACGAAATATTTTCTGTATTACTCGCGAAAATAAAAATATTGCTTGTTTTCTCCTACATGTTCTGATAACATATCAGTGACACGTAAAATATGCATATTTAATGCGTGTTATACATGTATTTCATGTGTTGTTTGTGTGTTAAAATTCATATTTTTGAACCATTTGGCCTTCCATATGAGTGACAACACATCATGCAAATTTCCCACTCAAGATGAAATGTTTAAACTTGTGTGGAAGAGGCATTTAAGGCTAATATTGCACGTTTGCGCCAATCCTATTGTCCAGTTTGCACAATTTGTGTCTATTCGACAATGCATCATTTTCCGCTCAAGCTGAAAATTTTTAATCTGCAGTCGTGACAACGCGTCATGCAAATTTCCCTCTATAGTTGAAATTTTTCAACTTGCGCGGAACAGGCGTTTGAGGTGAATATTGCACGTTCACAGCAATTGCGTCACCCATTTTGCATAATTTGCGTCACAAATTTCGGTCTGATCGCGTTCCCATCTGAAAAAATTACGATCGCGGGAGAAATCGGTCGCGTTCCGCGTGGTGGGTAAACACGCTACTGCTTGTGTGACAATGTTTTATGCGAATTCATGCAAACCGGTCTAGTTGAAATTGTTCAGTTTGAGGTGAATATCACATCAAAGACATGTCAATAAGCACGTCCTTGCACGTATTGAAGGCCAAATGGTTCAAAAATGTGAATTTTAATGCATCAACAACACATATTTAATGCATATTATATGCATATTGCACGCATTAAATATGTGTTATTTATGTGTTAAAATTCGCATTCCATATATGTGTCAATGAATCATGCAAACTTCCCGCCCAAGTTGAAATTTTTTAACTTGCGTGGAAGAGGCGCATCACCCAATTTGTGTCTTTGCATTGCTGAAGTGAATATTTGCTACTCGCTCTAGATTCCTTGCAGGATGTATTTCCCGTCACTTGCATGTGCTCTCCTACATTTTCTGAAACAACCGGATATGTTGTTCGTTCTTGCTTGTTGCATGTTCACGGCAATTGTGTCACCCAATTTGCGTCATTCGCATTGCAAATTTCATCTGTTTGTATCTTTGCATTGACTTTTGGTGTGTGCACACCAAAAGGGAAGTGAATTTGCTACTCGCTGTAAATTCCTTGTGGGATGTTTTCCATGTGCTCTCATTTTCTGATACAACTAGATGTGTCAATATGCTCTTCACTGATTCACTCGTCTTTGCACGACAACGCATCATGCTAAAAGCAAAACGAATATTTGCTACTCGCTCTTGATTCATTGCGGGATGTTTTTTGCGTCACTCGGGCAAGCTCTCCTCCATTTTCTGATACAAGCGGATGCAGAAACTTTATGCAGAACTTTAAGGCTTAATATAACTTAAACGCATGAGTTATATAAAAAATTCACCCCCCTCACAGTTGACATGAAGGGCAAAATTAGCTATATAGACCAAAACCACTTTTTGTACCAGGCTGTAAACATATTTTTTTCTGCTGTAAATTTGGGCGTTTTAACATGGGATTGACTCCCTTGTGGAGCCAGTCTCTAGTGGCCAGTCGATGAATTGCAGTCTAAGTTACTTCCATGTTGGTCTCAATAGAAAGAGCGGGAGGTTGTCGCTTGGGGAAATTACGTCATTTGGAATTCTGCGTAGTAGAGATTCGTTTGAAGCCAGAGTCTGCGCAGTAGTGTCGTAGGTTGGAGCCACGGTGTCAAAGTCCTGCCCAAACTCCTGCAGGCCCAATCACAAGATCAAAATCATGACACCACAATGAAGTGTAATTAGATTATTTAGTTTGGCTCACGTCCCATTAGATTACATGGAGAGGGCGAGGTTTATTACCTATACTGCAGCCGGCCACCGGGGGCGATCGAAATGTTTTGGCTACACTTTTCAGGACTCGTGCTGCACACTTGGTTTAAATATAACTGTAGATTTCACGTGGGATGTTTTCCACTTCACTTGCACGTGCTTTCCTACGTTTTCTAAAACAACCAGACATTAGCTCTTCGCTGCTGATTCACTTCTCTTTGCACGATGTGTAATGCGAATTTACCTCTCTAGCTGAAATTGCTCAACTTCAACAGAAGAGGCGTTTGAGACGAATGTAACGCATTTGCGGCAAACGCATCTCCCAATTTGCATCATCCACATCTACTCGCGTTTTTGCATTGACTTTTGGTGTGTGCAATCGTGTTGCCCAATTTGCTTCATTCGCAATGCAAAGACACAAATAGCCATCTTCTGAAGCCAAACGATACCTTTCACAAAACAACATGAGCGTGAGAAAAGCTCTTTTTTTACAGCTGAATATCATGTGATGTTACATGATCAGTATGATACTCTCAAGACGAGACATAAGGTTGAATCTGAAGATGGATTTAGAGCTTGGTGAACCTCAACTGAAATACTGGCTCGAATCTTGTTTGTGATCCACAATAAGTAGCACAACATGCCAGTATTATGAATGTCCTGTAGCTATAACGGCTCTCAGAAATGAACAATACAGATTGATTTTGCCTCTCCTCCTCCGGTCCGCGGGCCTACAATCGTCCAATTCCTTTTACTAGCACTGCTAGATAAATGATACACAATGTATTCCCTCAGCATTTTTATCAATTTGTATTGAATTTCGTCCTAGAGACCCTCTTTCTCTCTTTCTCTCCCAGTAATGACACCCATGGGTCCCGTGCAACACTGTGTGTGTGGATGGTAAGTCATACTTCAATTGAGACTTCTTATTCATTACAAAATATACAGTGTATTTAAGATCCAGTCTGTTTTGTTTTTTCATCAAAAGATGCAGTCTCTATGATCTGGCATGGTTTATTCCTACTTCCCAAAATTCTGACAAGGCTATTTTTATCGTCATGCCAGATCTCTCATACACATATTCGCATACGGACGCCTAGAAAGAGAAAAATACGAGAGCAAGGAAGTAGGATGAGGTTTTCTGGGCCAACACACCAGAGTGACTAGGACAAAGCGGAGCAGCGCATTTAAACTCACAAAGCATTCGAGGGAAACTCAGGACAGCTTTAAAGATTCCTTAAGATCCAGTCAAACAATTTTAGCTTCGGCCCCATGAGTGCGTGGAACAAACCTCCAGTCAAACCTGTTGTTTTTTTAATGTTTCGATGCTTCTTGCAGATGAAGATCTGATGGCGGCGGCTCACGGTAACCGATGCAGGGCACTGTGTGTATGATGAGCGACCGAGTCTGAAGTGAGAAGATGACCTTTCATAGTGGTGCAATTTTATTTAGTGTTTGCATAATTAGCTCATAAACTGCTCACTGGGGTTTTGTATAAACGTGGCCCATAAATTCATATCAAGGTTTCATATTTACACTGGTCCACCTGTACGAGGATTTATGTCAATATAAGTGCTAGAAAGGAAACTCCTACCCAGGTTGCGGTCTATGAAGATTTATAGTCTAAATTTGAAGTATAGGATTATTTCTTTGGATAGATTTTATTGCATTTTAATATACAATATATAAAAATAAAAATAATATTTTATATATTTTGTAATATATAATATATATTGTAATATATAATGATTTAAATTTTTATAATATTTGTTAACTAAAAATGTTAATAATTTAAAAAATAAAAAATAAAAAGCAGTTATAGCTTTATTTTTACACAATATTAGTAATGTTAAAAATGCTAATAGTAATGTTAAAATACATCATTTAAAATATAAAAAATGTAAATACAAAATAAGCAATAATATATTTTATAATAAAATAATATAGTATATGTATAAAAAATATAGTAATGTTAAAAAAATTATATATAATCGGTAAATCGGTAATATATAATTTTTTATTTAATATATATAATTAAAAATATGTAAATAAGCAATAATATGTTTCATAATTAAAATAAAAAATTACATTTTAAAAAATATTATTTTTTATTATTTTGAAATACCGTGATCATTCATTCTGCACTGTTGACCACACTTAAATTTCTTACAAAATATTTATCACAATGAAAAGAAATCTATAAATATAAAATTAATAATATGTTGCTTCATTATATATATTTTTTCATATTTTGTAATAAACACAATATTAGCAATGTAAGAAATGTTAATAGTAATGTTAAAATATATAATTAAATATAGAAAATATATTAAAAAAAAATATATATATATATATATATATGTCAATCAAATATAAGCAATAATATATTTTATAATAAAATAAAAAGATAAATATTTTTATATTTTATTTTAAAAAATAATATACATTTTTTATTATACTGATATATTTGATATATATAATACATTATATATATATATATATAATGTATTATGTATATAATATGTATATATATAATAAAAATATGTAAATATAAAATAAGCAATAATATATTTTATAATAAAATTAAAAATATAAATATTTATATATTTTAAAAAATTGTCATTCTATCTATCTATCTATCTATCTATCTATATATAATTAAAAATAAAAAAGTATAAATATAAAATAAGCAATAATATATTTTATAATAAAATAAAAATACACATTTTTATATTTTGTTTTTAAAAATATATTTTTTTATTATATTGATATATTATATTTTATTTTTTTATGTTTTTTACTATATTATACTGTGATAATTCATTCTGAACTGTTGACTACACTCCACTTTCTTACAAAAAAATGTATCAATAAAATAGTAATATACATATAAAACATATATATATATATGTGTGTGTGTGTATTTATATTAAATATTAATATTTATAATAATATACATGTAATTATATAATTATATATTATATTTTTATACTGTGATTAGTTATTCTGAACTACTGACCACACCCCCACTTCCTTACAGCCAATGACTGCCTCTCTGACTATTAGACCTGTTCAATGTGAAATATTAAATTGATTATTAAAAAAAAAGCCATGGTCGGTTGACATCTTTTCCAGCAGAGAGACAAATCCACCATAAACGTTTGTGACATGTTATGCATGTCTAATTAGATGAGCGCGATGTGTTTGTAAATTTCTTCGCGTCGTCTGGTCCTGAGGACTGTATCGTGGGTGAAAGGTGACTGATGTTGAGTGATGTGTCCGTCGTGGTCGCGCTGTGAAAGGACTGAACAGGTGGCGTCTTGGACAGGGTTCCTAGTGATGAATGACATCCGTTCAGGGGCGCAGAAAAGATTTTGTTTAGTCACACAAAGAGGAAAAAATGGTGTGGCTCTTGGCCTTGGTCTGCAGCTAGATGAGGAAGTGACCCTGTACAAATCCTCTGAGCCCTGGATCACCATTCACAACATGTTACTCAGTGACCTCTGAAGCTGAGCGAGCACAAGAGCTGATAGAAGCGGATTAGTCCTTTCTAAGTGTCTTTATTTAGCAGATCTGTAAATATTTGCGGATGATTTGTGAAATAAGGTTAGAGGAAATCCAAAGCTCTCTCTTTATAAACAACATCATAAATAGAGGGAAAACTAGACTACATGCCAGTCATATATTTTTTTACAGTACATTATATTCATTTAAAAAAATATTATATAAAACATAATTGTGACCATTTTCACAACAATTACTCATACCTTCTCTAGATTTTTCTGGATGAATTATTTTTGAGTTTTGATTAATTATTACTATTATTAATTATGATTATTGTTCCTAAAATTCAGTACATTTTTACAAATATTACAGTAAAAATACTGTAATGCAATGTTTTTGTTTTAAGATCTTAAAGGTTTTTTTATATTAATAATATTTGAGGAAAAACTAAAGTTCTCAAAACATTGAAATCTCTTTTTTTATTTTGTAAATTTTAGTGCAAATGTCAGACTTACAGAATATTTGAAGAAAAACTAAAGAAAAAAAATTATAATCCTAAAAAATCTTTGTTGTCTTTATTTGAGGGAAAAAAGAAGGGCTTATTTGTCGTGTTAATAGTAATGTTAAAATGTATAATTAAAAATATTTTTTAAGAACTTCAACATTTTTTTTTCATATTGCATAATATTTGAAGAAAACTAAAGAAAAAAATTAATAATCCTAAAAAACAGACTTGCTGTCTCTTGATATTTGAGGGGAAAAAGAAGGGCTTATTTAGTTAACAGTAATGTTAAAATGCATAAATAAAAATATGTAAATATAAAATAAGCAATAATATGTTTTATAATAAAATAAAAATATAAATATTTAGATATTTTACTTAAATATATATTTTTATATTTTATAGTGTGATAATGCACTCTGAAATGTTTGCCAAATGAATATATAAATATACAATTTCAAAAATAATATTTAAATATGAATATTTAGTATAATAGTTATAATTTATACATGCAATTATATACTTATATATATTCATATTAAAAATATTTTTTTTTACATAATTGTGCATACCTTCCCTGTATTTTTCTGGATGGTTTATTTTTGAGTTTTAATTATTTATTACTATTATTATTATGATTAATTATGATTATCGTTAGATTATTGTTACTACATTCTGTACATTTGTACAATATTACAGTAAAATACTGTAATGCAATAATGTTTTTTAAATTAAGAACTTTAAATAAAGAACTTTTTTCATATTGCATAATATTTGGGGAAAAACTGTTCTTAAAAAGATTAAGCATATTTTTAAGGCCGAGTTTTTATTATTTTGGGAATTGTAGTGCTTATGTCATTAAACTGAAAACTTTTTTCAAAACTTTCTTTTGAAAACTGAAGAAATAATTATATATTTTATAATAAAATAAAAATAAAAATATTTGTATATTTTAATTAAATTCTATAATTTTTTTATAATATTGATATGTTTTTACTGTGACAATGCACTCTGAACAGTTGACCACACAAAAAATATGTAGCACAATAATTATATGAACTATGTATACTACAGTAATTATATTCCTAATTTGATATTTAAATATTAATATGTATGATAATATTTATAATTTATACATAATTATATATTAAATAAAAAATATATTTTGTATTTTAAAACATTTAATAATTTTATTATTATACATTATATTCACATGACATAACATAACTGTGACCATTTTCATAACAATTATGCATACTCTAACTGGATTTTTCTGTATGATTTTTTTTATTGATTATTATTATTATTAATTATGGTTATTATTACATTATTGTTGATAAAGTGCAATTTTTAAAAAACAGAGAACTTTAGTTTTTCTCTAAATATGCAATGTGAATTTATTTATTTATTTATTAATAGTAGTCAACATTTTAAGTGTATCAAAACCTTTCATCAAAGTTGTCTTAAAAACATAAGAATTTATGGTCCTAAAATGGGCTTAAAATTTGTCTAAAAATGTTGACGATGTATATTTGAGCAAATATTTTTTTAATGGCTTTGGATTATTTTCCCCTTGATTTTGGAGTGTATAAGGGGAAAAGAAAAGCGAAATAAAGAAGCAGAAAGAGTGCAAGCTCATTATAAAAGGCTGTCTTTATGGTTGGTGAATGTTTTACACAGAGCTTTGACTCCTGTTTGACCCCTCGCTGATTGGCTCGGTCACACACTTCCTATAAAATAAAACGTAATGCATGAATAGAAATGTGTGCAATTGTTTTACGTCAACTTTGAGAAAGCAATACGTACACTCAAACATCCGTCTCTATTACAGATATGCATCCAGTATCTCTTTGACACTATTATTAAAGGACTGAATTCATCTGGAGTGATTCATTTTGGTTCATTCACAGCTGCAGAGGCCAGACCTCCATCTGGAGTGTGTGAGCGAAACCTCCATCTGACCTTCACCAGCATCCACCATCAAAATTTTAATCTAAGAAGGACCACATAAAGCCCAAACAGACTCACCGGACTTGGAGAAACAAACATCTTCCATTTGAGTTTGATAGAAGGTAAAAACATTTACTAGCATACAGGAACCATTTATAAGCTCTGGTGTTCGGAGATCCACTCAGTCCTACAATGAAATTTTTGTACACTCTTTAAAATGAAAGCTCCAAAAGGTAATTTCCAAACCATTTTTTTCGAATTTTGAACCATTTTTTCTTAGTGTGAAGAAAATTCACTTTTACATGGTGTTTGCATATAAATGTCTTAGCAGTGTGTAAACTCAACACACTCTACAGTGATAAAAATTCATTCACTGCTTTTTTAATCGCCAAAAAAACGAAACAGTCTTAATTATTAAGCCGTTTTGATTTTCGTTTCGATTACGTCATATTACCCCGCCCACCACCGCTGACGGACCGTCCCGAATTTGCATATTTCCCGCCCACCGCTAGGTCCGCCATTTTCTCCGCGCTCGAACAGCTATTCGAAAATAGAATTAGTATGTCCCAAATCGTAGTATGTTTAAAAAGTATTCCAAAGTTTCCCGGATGGTCTACTACTTCACTTCACTCTAACTGCTAAAATTGCCCACAACACATTGCGCGGTGAACGAGGATTTGATTAGAACTACAAACACGCATAAAAAGTGTTGAAAAACTACAAACATGGCGGATATGTGCGACCAATGGACAGGCAGAAAAAGGGGTTTAAGTAATAAATAATCAATGTGTAACCTAATAAAAATATGTATTTAATGTTATCCGCATTATATTTCATGTGCAGCAACATTATGAACTTTTATAATGATAGGTTTGGTCATTAACGTTTAAATGCATCATTATGCAAACACGAGCAGAGTCCTCTGCATGAAAGACTTGTAAAAGAAAGTGCATCTTCATTTCTCTCTAAAACGGTAGGAAATCAAATTAAACGAAATGTAGATGATGTTAACTGACAGGGCGGTTTAAACAGTGACAGGATTCAGGTAACTAATGCCGCGTTCCAGACAACCCGTAACCCGTGTTTTACCGACCTTCTACCAGTGAAAGTGCACTGGAACGGCAGTCAAACCTGTGACTCCACACTCGTGAACTCGTACTAGATCGATGTACTCCCAGATACGAGTTCTGACGTAACAATGTTACGGTAACATAGCCTGTGAAACAACAAAGTCAGCCCTAATGGGTGCGGTGTTTATGCAAGTGGCACACAGTGGAAAAATAGAGCTTAGGACAATTAATGTTGCAATCAAATTAATAATAATATAAAAATAATAATAATTCATAAATGTGCCCAGCAGTGGCGGTTCTAGACAAATTTGACTAGGGGGGCCAAGGAGGGGCCAGTGTTTAACCAGAGGGGCACATTAAAAAATGACAACAAGTGATATTTAAAGATTATAAACTTTATTTTACTTTAAAATCATACAAACATTTTAGGGATGCTCATATTGACCGTTCACTGTTAATCGACAGTAAGAAGTACTATAAGTTAAACGGTTTAATTATTTTTTACGTTTGCTGCATGGTGAAAGAAAAAAATAATGTTTACTCACGGGCGCGTGTCGACACGTGCAGTGTGGCTGTTTAGACATATTTTGATGAGTAAGCACCTGCTTTACCTTCTCTTAGTTTGTGTAACTGATGTAGTAGCCTATGTGCTGCACGATAGCAATGGCGATGTTGCGTTATCAGAGAGTGAATCCATGAATAAATGAATTCAAATTCTGAATTAATTATAGTCTTAAAAGTGCGCGCTCCCCTTACAATCACTGGAAAGCTGTCACTCATACATTACTGTAGTTCATCGCAATCTCTCAAAGTTAATAAAAGGTAATGAAATCACATTTACACAGTACAATTAATCTCTTATTTACATCATGTCTACACTTTCTTTGTTTTAATGAGAGAGTTCTCAGAGGTGTAGAGTTTCAGCAGAACTAAACAGGCACTTGATCATGAACTAACAACAGGGTGTCTACAGGTTTGACCAAGTTAAATTTAAGACATTTTAAGACTTTTTAATATCATTTTCAAACAAAATTTAAGACAAAATTGAAAGTCCCGCAAAAGTCTAGCACAAAACTATGAAGATATTTTAAATTATTATTTTATTTAACTGATTATTCTTGGGAATATTCAACAGAAAACACTATTCCAGAAGAAGAAATTATTTTCTATTCCATGACAAAGTCAAGGCTCTCACACACTTTGAAGCCAATGTAACAGTGTAACAAACACGGATTTTGAGTCATGGATCGGATCATTTTTCGGATCAGCAAAAAAAAAAAAAAAAAAAAGTTTGTTTTTTCCTAATTACTGAATGCTTACTTTAGGTAGGCTACTTCTCATCCACAGCAAAAACTACTATCTGAACTAAAGTTCAGTAACAAAACAAGAACAATTACACAAATGACAAGTGTAAATGAATACAACATAAAGTTAGTAATAAAATCAATAACACTAGTATTCAGGAGGGGAAATTTAATAATTAATTGTAAAATAACTAGTGTTTCTCACTGCAGGTATTTATAGGACGCTGTCTCTTTAAGGCCAAATGCCCAAACCGAATACTGGCACGCATCTCTTACTCAGCTGTTTCGGTTCACTGAAGACATAAACGACTGTTAAACAGAATACCAAAACGGGTATCAAGACATGACTTGGTATGTACGTTTCCGTTCAAATAGCAGTTAAAGAGGAATCAATCTGTGTGAATCGCGCCGCGCGCCTCTCTCTCCTCTCTCTCTCTCTGCGCGTGCTCGCGCCAGTTGTGTGCGGCAACGTAAAAACATGTGCTAATTATAAACTTTTACTCTATGATGGTTAAATTTAACAGCTAATCTGCGATTCAAATGCGTGTAGTTGGGCGGAAACCCGCTAAATCTGGCAACACTGAGGCGTTGTCAAGCAAGCGCGTGTCTAGCAACAGAACAGATTTAGAACCTGCGAAGGAGATTCTCCTCAAAACGATAAACTTTTCCTTTTCAAAGTGTAAAAAAATTAAGACCCTTGGATTTAGATTTAAGACAAATTAAGACATTTAAAGGCCTTATTTTAGGACAACGGAATTTAAGACTTTTTAAGGATCCGCGGCCACCCTGAACAATGAACAGCTGTATATTTTTATTAATAACGTTAACAAAGATTTTACAAAGCCATTTACAAACTTGATTTAATTATCACTGTGAAAAACAAAAGTAACACGGTTATGTGCAAGAACAACAAGTCACTCACGAAATGAAATTGTTTTGCTTACTTTCGACTCTTGCAACAGGAGAAATAAATCGTAGCTTTGTGTGCGCCGCTCTAATTTACCCATTTAAGTAGAACGATGCGTCGCATTAGTTCCGCTTTTGGCGCTCGTGTGTAGAACCATAATTAATTTATTTTATTTTATTTGGTCAGTACGGGGGGGGGGCACAGGGGTGGCCAAGGACATGTCTACAGGGGCACGGGCCTCCCTTGGCCTCCGTGTAGAACCGCCACTGGTGCCCAGGCAGTTTGGTGTGACTTGCCTGGAACGCTACAAAGTCGTGAGTCGTGGTTTGAAGTGGTGATTTACCAGTTAAAAAAACCTGCCTGGAACGCAGCATAAGCAACAGAGCGTCCGTTAAAGACGAAGTAGTATGTCCCAAAGCTTGTCTACTATTCTGCAACATACTCAAAAGTATGTACTTTTTCTTCACAAAAAAGAGAACATACTTTTAGTGCATAGTATAAGTATGCGAATTGGGATGCAGCAAGTGTCTCATAATAAGCAACACAGACGTTTTGTAATAAAACATAAAAGTCTTCATTTTCTCCCCACATCAGAGTCACTGAGGACGCAGTGGATTAGTTTTGTTTTTGATGAAAATGCGTCGCCGAATACACAAAAAAACTGACGAGAGGAAGGGGGTGAGTAGAGCTCACTTGCATCTAAAGAGACATGCACCAAATTAACATTTTTTGACAAGGTAAGAAAGTGTTGTTTTACACGACCACTATATACTATAGTATGTATGAAGACGCTAAAGAATCATATCAACTTGTGGACCCTTATGAAAATTAATCATGGTTTTAATGTAGTAAAAGTGTACCAACCATGGTTTTAATTACCGCTAGCTATGGTTAGTGTAGCAAAACCATGGTTAATTTGTAGTTAGGCACAATATGTAAGATTTTTTTATTAAAATATCCAAAAATCACTAGAACAGTGTTACATATTTTGCTGTCTTGTGTACTTACATTACCCCAAATGTTTTGAAGAATGTTTAATTCTAGAGAAATAAACAATTTAAAGTAGTGTAACTGACTGTGTCATTGTGTCGCCTGCATATGACACCATACACCCTTGATTTTCCGGTTTTCCAATTTGTTAATTTTAGGACCATATTTTATATATATATATATATATATATATATATATATATATATATATATATATACACACACATACATTCAAGCCTGAAATTATTCAAATTCTGACTACTTTTACAAGTTTTTTTTTTTGACGGGAAATGACACAGGCTTCTCCCGAAAGATAATAAGATGATGTACAAGAGGCATCATTGTGGAAAAAACTATTTCTCAGCTTTCATTTACATTTGAACAATAAGTGGCATGTCCAAAATTATTCATACTCTTCTCAGTAATCAATAGAAAAGCCTTTATTGGCTATTAAAGCAATCAAACGCTTCCTATAATTGCTGACCAGCTTTTTGCATGTTTCCACTGGTATTATTGTCCATTCATCTTTAGCGATGAGCTCCAACTCTTTCAGGTTGGAGGGTCTCTTTGCCATCACCTGATCTTTAGTTCCCTTCACAGATTCTCAATTGGATATAAGTCAGCACTCTGGCTGGGCCACTGCAAAACGTTAATGTTTTTGTCTGCTAACCATTTCTTCACCACTTTTGCTGTGTGTTTTGGGTCGTTGTTAATAGAGGTCGACCGATATTGGTTTTTACCGATACCGATAGCTAGGTTGGACCTCACTGGCCGATACCGATTAATTAACCGATAGTTTTTGAAAATGGATACTGAACAGCATTTAAAATAGCGATGTACTATTTTTTTTTTTAAATACTAAACCATACTTTGTAAATGAGTAAAAATATTATTTATTATACATTGATCATTTAAGTTATTTCATAGTTCATTAATGTTAATAAAATATCAGTAAATGTTGAAATGAACACACTCTAACAAGGAACAACACTTCTATTCTACAGCTTTCATTAATCTTAGTTGATGTTACAAATGGGCTCATTGTCATCTTTACATTTTAACAATATGTAAAATTGCAGGTTCTATGCTTTTTGTTTATATTTGCCATCTTAAAATTAAGATTCAATTTAATTACGATTTTCAATATCAACTAAATATAACCATGCGTCACATTCTCAGTTTTCAATGCACATGGCACCATTTTCATATAAATTTTATATAAAATTTATTTTGTGCAAAAATTACTTTATTATTTTTTTTTATTATATAAGCAGGCTACTTTTTTAACATTTACTTATTTTAAATAAGCATTCTTTAAGTGTCGGCAAGTTTACAGAAAATAGTTTTCTTTTTCGTTTGATTATTACTGATGAGATCACAGACAGTCGCTGCTTTAACAGGCTGCATTCAAGCGAATGCACAGATTTATTTCGATGTATCAGATGTTTTGTCCTGCTCTGAAAACATAACTGACTGTGTGTACATCGAAAGTATTCGAAAATCCATGTGCATTTAACCTCATCTGCAAACAAGCTTTTTAAGACGAACAAACACAAAGAGAAAGTGAAAGTCCGTCAGTGCGCGAGTTTAGTGCATCTAATAGTACTGCATTACAAACAGCAGAAATGAAGGCATATCTAAAGTAAAATACTGCGATTGAAAACTCACTCTGTCAAACAATGCACAGGTAGCTCAAAGTGCAAATTCTGTGCAACGAAGCCTGCCGCGTTTCTGGCGCGCACACGTGCCATGTGCGGGAAAAACACAAGCTCAACCGGACAAAAGTGCAGCGCTGCGTTGCGCGGACAACTCGCAGGCATCTCTTTCTCACACACACACACACACACACACACACACACACACACACACACACACACACACACACACACAAGACGCGTCGCGTGTAGTTCAAGCAGAAATCTAAAACAGTTTATTTAATCACCAAACGGGCAAATGTTTACCTCCAGAAAGATAAAAAAAACCAGCAAAGGTTAGTCTAGACAGATCAAACGGAAAGAGAAAGTGCGATCTATATCGTTAATTGCAGCCATTTCAGAAACAATGTCTTTTCTGTTTTACATTTATGTTTAAATATTATTTGTTTGTGTTTTGTTTCAGTTTAATATATTAATTACGAAAGAAGTTTGTGTTATTTGTAAATGTCGGACGTGGTATGAATAGGACGAAAATACGCCGGGAGAATTGGAGAAGGTCAGACACAATTTTTGACCACTTCGTACGTTTTTATTTGTGGAAAATCCCTCTTTAAACGAATTTCGTTTTGTATAATTTTTATCTTAATTTCTAATATATATTTTTGTTGATCAGAGTTATTTAAATCAAATAAGAACAGGAAAATGGCATTGTGAAATGAAGTGCGTAACAAGTGCGTAACCTATGCTTTAAGGGCCTGAAGAAAAGGCTAAAACATAAATTATAGTTCTATATGAACCATACAGACATTATTAGCGCTACAGAAATACAAATATTTTGCTGAAATGCACAATACTCAATCTTACAGCCCAGGGTCAAGTCTTTATGAACATTAACAATGATTTTGGACAGATATGGTGTAATGTAAAACTATGGCTCGCTGTGACTCGGCAGGATTCTTTCGGCTGAATGAACAAAGTTTGCTTTGTCATGTCGCATCTTTAAATCTACAACTTTGCTGGCTAAAAATATGACTTTAAATCAATACAAATATATGGTAATAATCCTGACATTAAACATTGGTCTGTGGCTTAACCTCTACTCTAAAACAGCGGAGCATGAGCGCTTCAGCAAAGAACGCAACCCGGAAAAACTATCGGCAAGGGTTTTTGCCGATAACCGATAGTTCGGCCAATCAACTATCGGTGCCGATTAATCGGCAAAACCGATAGATCGGTCGACCTCTAGTTGTTAAGCTGAAATGCCCACTGGTGCCCAAGGCCAAGTTTCTCTGCAGACTGCCTGATGTTGTTGTTAAGAATTTTGATGTATTGCTCATTTTTCATGGTGCCGTTTACTGTGATTAGGTTCCCTGGTCCACCGGCTGAAAAACATCCCCAAAACATTAGGTTCCCACCACCATGTTTGACAGTGGGAATGGTGTTCCCAATGAATCAGGGTAATTAAGATGCTTTAGGACAGCTTGGACTATTTGGAATGGTTTAGAACTTTGGATTTTCCCATAGAATGTGACGGTTTGCAAAGGGTATTAATAATTTTGGACATGAAATGTTCAAATGTAAATGAAAGCTGAGAAATATTTTTTTTCCACAATGATGCCTCTTGTACATCATCTTATTATCTCTTTTTGGGCCTGACTGTATATATATATATATATATATATATATATATATATATATATATATATATATATATATATATATATATAGTAGTCAACATTTTAAGTGGATCAAAACCTTTCCTCAGAGTTGTCCTAAACAGAAAATTAGAAGAAAAAAAAAAACTGAACCAAAACAAACCAGGAATTTATGTTGAGAATGTATATGAGCAATTAATTGTTTAATATCTTTGGATTATTTTTCACTTGATTTTGGAGTGTATAAGGGGAAATGAAAAGTGAAATAAAAAGGCAGAAAGAGTGCGAGCTCATTATAAAAGGCTGTCTTTATGTGGTGAATGTTTTACACAGAGCTTTGACTCCTGTTTGACCCCTCGCTGATTGGCCCCATCACACACACACACTTCCTATAAAATAAATCGTAATGCATGAATTAATGTGTGCAGTTGTTTTACATCAACTTTGAGAAAGCAATACGTATACTCCACCAAACATTCATCTAACATTTAACTTCATTCAACAATCAACCTTAATTTTTAAGTGTAGCATTGAAACTGTGAGTGAAATTAAACTTGAGTATAGTTTTCTGTGAATAATTAATCCTCAACCAATTATGCATTTTATTAGGCAGGTGACGAATGCACAGAGTAGCATTATAACAGAACCTTCAACACACTCAAATGGATCTAGTATGATAAAACAGCACTGCTTTTTCTACAAACGCATGACCGGAAGAAGCTGAAGCGGTCGACTGTGGCATAATAAAAGCTCTGCTGCTTTCGAGCAGTATCTCGCTCGTCCTTCATTGGCAATCGCTTCCATGACTTTCAGCCCCACCCTGCTTCATACTACAGTGACTTTAATAAGTCTTTAATACATTAGCTTATCCATGGACATGATTTCTGCCCGAGTCCCGACGGACTGCGGATAAAGACAACAACTCGTATAATTCCACAATCACTCACTTACATCATCAAACGACACCTTTGTTTCTTCGTATGTTTTGAATATGCACCATCTTGCTGTGAAAACGTACATATTGTGCCGCCTTTAGCAAAACCATGGTTAATTTTTGTAAGGGGAAAATAGGTATTCAATGTCCTCTTTAAAGGTTCTTCATGGAACCATCAACACCGATCAAGAATCTTAATTTTTAAGAGTGTAGCTTTGAAACTGTGAGTGAAATCAAACTTAAGTATAGACAGCAACACAACTGACATGTTCAAGGCCCAGAAAGATAGAAAGGACATCATTAAAATAATCCATGTGAAACTAGTTCTCCAACCGTAATTTTATGAAGTTACGAGAATACTTTTTGTGCGCAAAGAAAACTAAAATAACTTTATTCAACAATTGTAAAGTGTAGCATTGAAATTGTGAGTGAAATTAAACATCTCGTAAGCAATGCTGGTGTTTTGTAGTTGGATCATAAGAGTCTCAATTTTCTCCCAACATCAGAGCCACTGAGAATGCAGTGGTTTAGTTTTGTTGTTGATAGTAACGCGCCACCGAATACACAACAGAAGAGAGGGGCGGAGTGAGTATTAGCTCATTAGCATTTAAAGAGCCATGCACTGAAAACAGGTCACTATGAACTGAGTTGTTTTTGACAAGGTAAGCGTTGCTTTACACAACCATTGAGGAATTTTAACCAAAGTATGTTAACAGACATTTCATGAAGACGTTAAAGAATCATATCAACTTGTTGACCCTTATGAAAATTAACCATAGTTTTATTATAGTAAAAGTGTAGTAACCATGGTTTTGATTAACTAACTATGGTTAGTGTAGCAAAACCATGGAAAATTTGTAGATACCATGGTTTAACTATATGGAACCATTGTTTTTTGGTTTTATTTGGTATTTGGTAAAACCATGGTTAATTTTTTTAAGGGGGAAATGGGCATCCGATGTCCCCTTTCAGGTTCTTCATGGAACCATCAACTCCAATCAAGAACCTTAATTTTTGTGTAGCATTGAAATTGTGAATAAAAATGTAACTTCAGTAAGACAGCAATGGAACTGACACATTCAAGGCCCATAAAGGTAGTAAGGACATTATTAAAATAATCCATGTGACTTTAGTGCTTCAACCGTAATTTTATGAAACTAAGAGAATACTTTTTTGTGCACAAAGAAAACAAAAATAACTTTATTCAACAATCAAGAACCTTAATTTTTAAGTGTACTCTCTTAAAAATTAAGTTTCCAAAATAGGGTTTTCACTGCCACAGAAGAACCATTTTTGGTTCCCCAAAGAACCTTTCAGTGAACGGTTCTTAAAAGAACAATGTTTTCTCATGTGAAGAACATTTTGATAATCTAAAGAACCATTTTTGAATGTAAAGAGCCTTTTGTGTAATAAAAAGGTTCCATGGATGGTATAGGTTATTTGTGGAACCATTGATGCCAATAAAGAACCTTTATTTTTTAAGAGTGCAGCATTGAAATTGTAGTGAAATTAAATTTGAGTATAGTATTTTGTGAATGATTCATGAGTGCATGTTTCAAACCTAGACCACTCTGCCTCCACCAATCAAATCCCACTAGATAAAATCCCTGTAAAATGGGTTGCGTATCCATAAACGCATCACAAGCTACTGTAAGGAAGGAAGGCCTAATGAACACTGATTACACACTCTCAGAAAAAAGGTACAAAGCTGTCACTGGGGATGTTTCCTAGAGTACAAAAGCTAAAATTGTACATATTTGTACCTTGTTTACCCCTAACTGGTACATATTACAGGGTTCATACAGATGCTGTAAAATTAAATTCCAGGGCCCTCATTTATCAACAGTGCGTAGAAATACGTTTTATGCAACTTGTACTTATATGTAGGAATGTGAAAATGTAAGGACAAACTATAGTACCTTTTATGCGCACTGTTCGTAAATGAGGCCCCAGGACTTTTAAAGACTTTTCAAGCACTACTTCTTTGATTTTCAAGGACTTTAATCAGAGATCTCACTGACTTATTTATTCTAATAATTCTAAAAATATACTAATTAAAAAAATGGCAAAAATAAAGTGAGCGGTTCCTATATAAACAACTCAATTTATTCCGTTTTTCCGTTTCTCTTTTCGCATCTTCAGACATGTTAACACAACACTGTCAGTACTACTACTAGCTTAGCTCGATTGTTTTCTGACATTAACTGAAATAAGTGAAAAAGTTTTTTTGAATTCTGTGAATTGTGTGAAAAGATATGTGCTCATTGACAAAATTAAACACTTCTCAGATACATTGTATACCTCTTCAGGAATATTGCTATTTTAAATATTGCTATTTTCCAACTTCAAAAAGTCAAATTCAAGTACTTCAAGCACTTTAAGCACCTTGTATGAACCCTGGGGCCTCATTTATAAAACTTTCTTACGCACTGATTTGATCTTAGAGTGTTCGTACGATCAAATCCACGTCAAAGTACAGATTTATAAAAACCGTCTTTGACGTGGAAAAGTACTTATCTCCACGTCAGATTCCAGCTTGGCGTACGACCGTTTCCTTGTGTTAATGCCTGGTATTGCAGATAGTTCAGCCTCACTATAATTTGATTTCTTGCGCTCCTTTTTACTCGCCATTGTCACAGAGTTTTTGCTTTAAGAATAAGCTCATTTTATATGTTAATTAATTAAGCAGGGGCGTTTCGACGGCGGAACGTTCAGCTGCACACAATTCCACGATCATTTGTGATTTATAACCGAATGACTGGCGTACGCATGGATTTCGTGGTACGTTCGTTTCTCTGAATCGCTCTTACGATCAAATCAGAAAAGTTCTTAGATAAAATCAAGGATGGTTTCTACGCAAGTCTTTATAAATGAGGCCCCTGGTATTAGTATCTTAAATAGTTCACCCAAAAATGAAAATTCTGTTATTAATTATTCACCCTCATGTCCTTCCAAACCTGTAAGGTTTCTGTAAGGAACACAAATTAAGATATTTTTGAAGAACCTGAGAGTTTTCTAGCCCTGTGTAGACAGCAACGCATCTGACACGTTGAAGGCCCAGAAAGGTAGTAAGGATATTGTTAAAATAGTCCAAATGACGTCAGTGGTTCAACCTTCATTTTGGAATTGCACATGCGTCGTGGTACTTTCGTGGACGTGCGTCGACGATTGACACAGAGGAGAGGAAAAGAGAGGAAATTGTTGAATAAAGTTGTTATTTTTGTTTTCTTTCTGCACAAAAAGTGTTCCGTAGCTGAATAAATTTAAGGTTGAACCACAGATTTTATCGATGACCTTACCATTCTGGGCCTTGAACGTGTCAGTTGCGTTGCTGTCTATGCAGGGTCAGAAAGCTCTCGGATTTCATCAAAAATATCTTAATTTGTGTTCTGAAGATAAACAAAGGTCTTAAAGGTTTAGAACGACATGAGGGTGAGAATTAATGACATATTTTCATTTTTGAATGAGCCATGCCTTTAAAACTACAACTCTTTCTCATCATTAAAAATGTCATTAAAATTTAATCTAAGATCAGGTAAAAACCATATAGACACTAGTTTATGGCTTAACAGAGATAACCCCTACTGGGGAACCATAGAAATTTCAAAATAGTTATGACGTAGCAAAGCCAAAATGTGACCCTGGACCACAAAACCAGTCATAAGGGTTTTTATTTGGCCGAGATAAAACTATTTGAAAAATCTGGAATCTGAGGGTGCGAAAAAAATCTAAATATTAAGAAAAACCATTTAAAAATGTGTTCAAATTCCCTTTAAAAAGTTGTTCAAATTAAGTTCTTAAGAATTAAGATTTTGTGTTTATATATTTACGGTAGGAAATTAACTAAATATCTTCACGGAACAAAGTGTAAAAATGGATTATTTTGACCCATACAATGTATTGATGCCTATTGCTACAAATATACCCGTGCTTACTTGAGACTGGCTTTGTGGTCCAGGGTCAGACACCATGTTGAATCACTGGTTCAAAACAAATGATTCATAAAAGTTTCGAAGCTTCACAAAGCAGTTTTTCGAACGCAGTTCATGTATAAGAACATAGACCAGAAAATGCACAAATCTGATCAAATTTCCATTTAATGGAAAATGTGTTTGAAGGGTTGTAGATGTGAATGAGAATTACAGCAGCAGGACAGGAAAAGAAAAATAATCCTCGGATAATAATTCATCACACGCATTCCCTGCCATCCCAACCTGGAGATGAGAATGACACAGATACATAACGCTCACCTGATGCTCTTTCATATTAAAACAAACAAACAAAAAAAGAAATCCATTACCATATTTACACTAAAAATAAGATGCAATATTATTAATCACATTCTGGAAATCTCTGAAGATAGATACACATTTACATATTAACACCCATACTCTGCATAGTGCTCTAAATATCACAAGAAACATATTCCTTCTCGGTCTAGTACGTCTGTGTGCAATAAAAGATGCCGGCTAACATTACACACCAAAACAAACAAAAAAAAGAAAACAGGGTTTTGACACCCTGACACTGCAGACTAAAAGTAAAACGCTGAAGCGATTCTGGAATATAATTTCACTGCAAGCCATTACCACCAAAGGTATATTGTATTGTTTTATGTCCCTAATTCATAATTAGCACTCACGAACAATCAGGGAATAAATATCTGCGGCGATTTAGCAGATATATATTATGCAACACAAGAGGATCATTTCATTCAGATTACACTGGATATTGATGATGATGAAATTTGGGCTAATGCTTCATGATATGCAACTCATTCAGGCATCTTTGAATAACAAATATCGTAGTTTACGTTATTGCACATACAGCCGATTATGTCAAGGTTACATATTAGAAAACATCTCACAGGCTTCTTTGATGGCCACAGACATAGAAAGACACACAGTAAACTCCTCAGTAGCTTCTTTTCCTCGGAACGTCTTTCCTCTGTGATGAAGTGCTTGGCTTCTTTCTCCGGGCCTTTTTATTTTTTTATTATTTTTTTGGTTCTTTCTTGATTTTTGGATTGCAGGGCAGAGTTCTGCTTTCAAACCCACATCTACAGACTAATGATGAGGGGTGTTTGAGCAGGTCTGTCTGCTTGCCCTGGGCCCAAAGGAAAATTATGCAAAAAGAAAAAGAAAGGAAAAAAGAGGAATAGCAGAGGGGGGGCGAGATAGACCGTCTGGAGGAGGTGCGTATGTCCTAATCGGCGTATATAATAAAACCAGAGAAGGTGCTGTACTTGTTGTTGTTGCCCCCGTGGGCTTTACCCCCGTCTAGTTTGATGTAGACTTCGTCTCCGGGCTCCAGATGAAGAACGGCGCTGTTGCTCGCGTAGTCGTAGTTTTGATCTGCGTCCTGGGCGATGGCGCTGGCGCGGACCTGTGGGACGAGACGAACATTTAGTGCAATGCTTCAGCTGTCAGATGAAGATATTGCATAAGATATACAAGCTTGCCATGCATATATTAGGTCTCAAGGTCTTTATAGACCTTGCAAAAAAGAGTTTAGTCGGAGTGTTTACACAAAAAAACATTACAATTGTATATATAAGTTAATATGTGACCCTGACCCACAAAACCCACAAAAAATTTAGCAAAAGCCAAAAATACATTGTATTGAATTGGTCAAAATTATCGATTTTTATTTTATGCCAAAAATCATTAGGATATTAAGTAAAGATCATGTTCCGAGAATATATTTTGTTAATTTCCTACCGTAAATATATCAGAACTTAATTTTTGATTAGTAATATGCATTGCTATGAACTTCATTTGAACAATTTAAAGGCAATTTTCTCAATATTTGATTATTTTGCATCCTCAGATTCCAGATTTTCAAATAGCTCTATCTCAGCCAAATATTGTCCTCTAACAAACCATACATCAATGGAAAGCCAATTTATTTAGATTTTAGGTGATGTATAAATCTGAGTTTCAGAAAATTGACCCTTATGAGTGGTTTTGTGGTCCAGGGTCACATATTTAATGTATAACACATATATGTAAATATATATGTTCATATTATCATATTGGCCACACCCACAAACCCTTTTATAATTGAGAAGTGCAGATTTGTTTCTTTGAGATACACCAGGATATTAAACAGTGGCATGTGTGGTAATGTTATTGCAACTTTTGTAATTAATTGCATGTATGTGTTATATAAATTAAGTATTTATATAATGAATTTACATAATATACATAATATAATTTACAACTATTTTATTTTATTAGAATAAATTACATTAATATATATGTCCAACTTATGTATTTACAGGATATATATATATATATATATATATATATATATATGTATGTATGTATGTATGTATGTATATATTAAATGTATGCATTAACATAATTTATAGGCGGTTTTAGGTATGTCAAAAATACAGGTATATATATATGTATATATAGAGAAAGAGAGAGAGAGAGAGAGAGAGAGAGAGAGAGAGAGAGAGAGAGAGAGAGAGAGAGAGAGAGAGAGAATTTTTTTTTGAATTTTAACAAAACTTTTATTACAAATACATCTCACAGTACAATTAAATTACACTGTGCATAAATATTAAGAGCAACCTCAACTCACAATGGATGTGTAAAAAACAAATCACCTTCAGAAACAGAACACAAAGCCTCGTTGCAACACCAAATACCTTCAAAGGTAATGAGATCATCCATTTGCTTGTAATAAGCGAAATCAATCAATATTCTTGCTTTCACCATGTTTGAAAACATTGCTACTACATTCTGCCCCAAATTTTGCTCAACTTTCTTTTTCCTACTTATATAAATAGCCAATTTTGCTTGGCCTAAAACACAATTTAACAACTGACATACAAATCTATTTTTCAACACATATTTAAAACCCAAAATAAATAACACAGTAGAAAAAGTTTCATTACACCTCTGAAAAATGACTCCTAAAAGCAAAAATAAAGGCTCCAATCTTACACATTTTACAAAAGCATGAAAGATGGTTTCTCTCTCAGTGCAAAAAGGACATTGAGCGTCAACCTCAGGATTTAAAACAGAAATAAAAGCATTCACGGCGACAGCGCCATGAAGAATTCTCCACTGTAAGTCACCTGTCTTTTTTGTCAACGGTGGTTTATAAAGTGCTCTCCACTCAGGTTTTCTGTCTACATTCAATTTAAAAAAATCACGCCATGGAGTATCAATTTTCTTACTTAACAATTTTTTGTTAAAAATAACAACACAATACTTATACAAACTTCTGCCAGAACAAGAAAAGAAATCTACACACAGAGATTGAACAGTTTTTAAAAACACTCCAGAGACCTCTTCTAGATTCGGTGAAAGAAACAGACAAGGAAAGGAGTCTTCAGGATCTGGTTCACATCGACCATCACCATACTCAACCAACAAAAGTCTTTCCGTTGCATTAAGAAGCTTCTGCCACTTCACCAATAGTTGTGCAACTAGACGGATTGATCGAATCTCCAGATGTTGAGCCGTTGCTTCATCATTCATGAAATCCATTCCTGATACTTTCAGTAACTGTCCTAAAGTGATGATTTTACTGTCAGTGAGTGTCTTATTAAGTCCTGGGTACAGTCCACTGGCAGACAAATCCAGACGTGCTCCGCGGATTAAAGGCTCTTCTAACAACCAATGAAGTGACTCTGAATCCTCTGTTTTTTTTAAAACGAAAAGACTCCACACCTTAAAGAGGTTCCTATAAAAAACTGGTAATCCAGAAGTGTTCAATTTCAGTGGGTCGAGTAAAAAAAGAGTTTTATCTAGTCCCAGATTCTCAAGTTTACGTAAAATCACATATGCAACAGCACACCATCTACATTTAGCTGAACCAAGAAGAAGTTTTTGAATGAATTGCATCCGAAAAGTTGCTACTCTACTTTGAAGATGAATTAAGCCCTGTCCACCCTCCTCCTTAGGCAAGAATAAAACATTCTGTGGGATCCAATGCAATTTATCCCAGAAGAAGTCTACTAAAATTGCCTGGATTTTTACTAACAGATGCGATGGAGGATCAATACATGCAACCCTATGCCATATTGAAGAAGCAACTAAATTATTTATTATTAATATACGCCCTCTATATGACATTTTTGGAATTAACCATCTCCATTTCTCCAGGCGGCCTTTAACTCTTTCAATAACTCCTTCCCAATTCTTTTGCACTGTTAACTCATCACCAATATACACTCCTAAGTATTTAAAACCTGATTTTCCCCAAACTAACCCTTTAGGGAGATCTGGTTTCCCACCTGCCCACTCACCTAAAATTAAGGTTTCACTTTTACTCCAGTTTACATTGGCAGAAGATAGCCCTTTAAAAACTTTAAGTAAACCTGACAAAACTTGGATATCACTTTGCTTACTAATCATAATTATGACATCGTCAGCATAAGCTGACAATGTAAGACTCCTTACACAGTTTGGCAAACATAAACCATAAAGTTTGACCCGTATTTGCTGCAAAAGTGGCTCTATTGCCAAAGAGTAGAGCATACCCGACAATGAACACCCCTGCCTGACACCTCTATGAACTTTAAAAGGAGCACATAAACCACCGTTCACTTTCAGAATACTCTCAACGCCACTGTAAAGAACTTTAATACAACTTATAAAATTTTTACAAAACCCAAAAGCCTCTAAAACTCTCCACAAATAGCGATGTTCCACACGGTCAAATGCTTTCTCCTGGTCTAATGAGATTAACCCACAGTCTAGATTCATCATCTTGGAGACCTCTACAATATCCCGAATCAAAGAAACATTGTCAAATATTGACCTACCAGGAACACAGTAGGTCTGGTCAGGATGGATGACACCATCCATCGCTCCTGCTAGCCTATTAGCCAAGGCTTTCGAGAGCAGTTTGTAATCGCTACAGAGTAGCGAAACGGGCCGCCAGCACTTTATGTCTGTAAGGTCTCCTTTCTTGGGCAGGAGGGTAAGCACTGCTCTACGGCAGCTCAGAGGCAGCTGGCCTTCAGCCAAGCTTTCATTCACTACCTCCAGAAAGTCTTCTCTCAGTTCTGACCAGAAAGACTTATAAAAGTCTACTGGCAGGCCGTCAATGCCCGGCGCCTTTCCAGACTCCATTCCTTGTAGAGCCTTGTACATTTCGCCCATACTCAAAGCACCAGAGATCTCAGCATTGACTTCCTCAGACACCTGGGGTAAGTCGCTGAAAAAATCGCTGTCATTCCTGTATTCTGGCCCAAGTTCGTTTTTATACAGGTTTTCATAGAACACAACTGCTCTCTTGCGAATGTCCGCAAAATCTGTCAATAAACCTCCAGACTCAGAGCGCAGAGCATGAATGACTCTGCTCTGACCGTTCTTTTTCTCCAGGTTAAAAAAGAATTTGGATGGAGCATCCATTTGGTCCACACTCTGGAACCTTGACCTGACCAGAGCCCCCTGTGTTTTGATGTTCAATAAATCAGTCAACTGTGTCTTTTTCTTTGACAATGAATCCAAATACCTCTGGCCATCAGTTGACTCAGCTAACTCTAGAAGTTTTAAAATGTCAGTCTCCAAGGTGTTCATAATCAAACTTGTCTCTCTAGTGACGTTTTGAGTATACTGCAAACAAAATTGTTTTATTTGGGCTTTCCCAAAATCCCACCACTGTCGTAGAGACTTAAAAGAACCCTTTGTGGTTCTGAACTCATCCCAAAACAGTTTAAACATGTTCTTAAAGTACCTGTCACTTAACAAATTAGTGTTAAGCTGCCAGTATGCACTTCTTGGTTTAACGGAATTTAAAAACACAGAACACAGCACCATACTGTGATCAGACAAACTCACTGGGATAATTAAACATTTCTTTACAATATTACAGTGATGCTTAAAAACATAAAAACGATCCAATCTTGCCAGCGAGATCACACTGTCACGAACATGAGTCCAAGTATACTGTTTTTGTGCCCCATTAACCTGTCTCCAAACATCACATAGCTCATGGGTTTTGACAAGCTGGATCAAACGATTACGAGACGGCAAGTGAGGTTCAATATGGTTTCTGTCCAAGTTTGACTGTGTACAGTTAAAGTCACCACCCACGAATAAATATTCTTCTACACAGCATTTCTGTAAGACTGAACACAAAGTATTTAAAAATAACATTCTTTCTATTGGTGCAGTTGGAATATACACGCAAATAAAAACAAAAATAAAATTCTCAAAAATAGCTCTTACTTTTAAGAGCCTGCCCTTGACTACTTCATCAACCTGATAAGAAGTTGGATTAAAAGCTTTAGAAAAAAGAATAGCCACCCCTCCGCTAACAGAGGTATTGTGGCTCAACACAGAGACCCCGTCCCACTCCTCTGCCCAATCAGATGCATTCCTTAAGTCACTATGCGTTTCTTGCAACATAAGGACATCTATTCTTTTTTGTTTAACTACTTGAAACATAGCTGTTCTTTTTCTTATTTCTCTTATTCCATTTGTGTTTAAAGTCGCAATACTCACTTCACTCATACTTGGAGAAATAAAAGAGACTAAGACACAAATTAGCACTCCATAAACACACACCACATTACTAGCCAGGCTACTATACTTTCTTACTACCATCATTGTCATTGTCAGAAGTAAGTTTTCTCACAATCTTTTTTAGTCGATATAACTCCTTGTTTGTAAACAAACTCTCCGACATAAAAAACCTGGTTTTATCAACGAACTGCTTCGTGTCAGAAAAATAATCAGCTACACAGACCCCTCTCTTGTTTTTAGTAGCTTTTAAAAACAGTTTAATGTCTTCCACTTCACAACCTCGACTAGAGAAGTCACACTGAGAGAGACTGACGCTAGAATCAGAAGATTCACTGTCACTTTCACCACAACAAGCATCCATGTCAGCTTTCTTAGCTCTAACCGTCTGAAACTCGTCAGATGTTTTCCTTTTCGACGGAACTTTGAAATCGATCTGCTCTGTCTCCATTTCAATGCCATCACAAAAAGAATCGCGCAGTAAAACATTAGGTAAATTAACACTTTTTTGCGTATTCGATGTTTCGACATCACCCGGTCTATTTTCCTCAACCACATTTTCAGGTTCATTTACCTGGATCGCCGCACTCTCGGCCGCGGGCGGATTTTCTGCAGCTATGTCCTCCACCGCACCTGCCCCCGCTGCACCCGTCTCTGTCGCACCTGTTCCCGCTGCACCTGTCCCCGCCACTCCCGTTTCTGTCGCCGGCCGAACCGCGTTTGACGGACCAGCCTCGACTGGCTGCCTAACATTAATGTCATCAGCCACTGCGCCGTTTTCCGTATTTTTCCCAGGACAGGCACGGAGCAAGTGGCCCGCTAATCCGCATTTAAAGCACTTCATCTTGTCCGTGGTAACATAAACGACATAATCAAACTCGTCCACTTTTATATGCAGAGAAAGATCTAAATCCTCGTCATCTTTTAGGATCATGTAAACGAATCTCCTAAATGAAACCACATGTTTCAAAAGAGGAGATCCACTACCAATCGGTATCATTTTAATAGGTGAGACTAATTTTCCATATCGGGATAAAGTTCCCACCAAAGTTTCATTGCTAATGAAAGGCGGCACGTTCGACAACAAAACTTTTTTTGATGGCATAGAAAGTGGTAGAACATGAGTAAAAAGATTCTCAATCACTATACCATTCTCAACTAGGTCATTTGCCTTTTCAACAGAGCTAAGAAAGATGACAATGGCACTGTTCATTCTGGAGGCCGACATGATATGTTCATGCCCAACAACCTCTCCTGCAGCCAGGCAACAGTCTTCCACGCTCACCGCGGCCGCCACTTTTACTCCATGGCGCCGCGTGAGTTTACTCAAACCTTGCATACGTGGGGCCGTCATGCTGCCCGCAAAAAAAAAGACGGTAGCACGCGGCCCAAACCAACAAATACACCACCACTTCTTAACACTAACCTAATCAAGAAAGAAAGAAAAAAAAGAAAGAAGAGAAAAAAGAAAAACATTCACTCACAAGCTCCAATTCGCACGCAAACGCTCCTCTCACACTCAACAGTCACACGTCACACCGGAAGTGAGAGAGAGAGAGAGAGAGAAATATTGTTATATTTTTCATGTGAGCAAAAACTCTAACCAGCTGTTTCAGCAGCGTTTACCTTTTTAATGAGACTTAAAATATAATTATTTAATGCTCTTAAAATATGTCATGCTGGATGCTGGTGTTGCATGAAACATGTAAAATTGCTTTGACTCACTCAAGCTGTTGCATCTATTAACACAGTTTATTTAGGTTTTCAATTAAGGTGTGAATTCATTCAAGTCATTAATTTTCACCTTGTGAAACTGCGTCCAACACAAAATTAATTTCATTTTTAAGCGCTCTACCTATTCCAAATTCCTACTTGAACAGAAGTTTGATACTATTTTATGAAAAATTTAAAATGTTAATGTGTAATTTGATTAGGCAAGTTTAGTGTGTGTGTGTGTGTGTGTGTGTATATATATATATATATATATATATATATATATATAAATATATATATATATATATATATATAATTAGTAAAAGCGGAAAGGTGCTGGATTATTTGAAAAACACCTGTATTTTTCCACAAGCACAACAACTGGGGAAAAATGCATTTTGTTTAAAAATACATTTTCAAACATTTCATTAGAATATGAAAAATATATATATAATTTCAGCTAATAATAATGATATTGAAATTTAAAAATAATATTTATTTGAATATATCCTGCCTTAATTTAACAATAACACAAAGAAAAAATAATCATAATCAATAAATAATAACAAATAATACTCATTAATAACTTTCATTGATTTCTTGTTCATGGTTTGATGGTCTGATCATTTTATCCTACATATGTAGGTATATGTGTGTGTGACCCTGGACCACAAAACCATTCATAAGTAGATTGTATAGGTCAAAATGATCAATTTTTCTTTAATGCCAAAAAATCATTAGGATATTAAGTAAAAATCATGTTCCATCACGATATTGTGTAAGTTTCCTACTGTAAATATATCAAAACTTAATTTTTGATTAATAATATGCATTGCTAAGAACTTCATTTGGACAACTTTAAACTGGATATTCTCAATATTATGATTTTTTTTTTTTTTTTTTTTTTGCATCCTCAGATTCCAGATTTTCAAAATCACAGCCTACCCTACCCTAACAAACCATACATCAATGGAAAGCTTATTTATTCAGCTTTCAGGTGATGTATAAATCTCAATTTCAAAAATTTACCCTTATGACTGTTCTGTGGTCCAGGGTCACATATATCACACCCAAATAAGATAAGATGCAATGTTTGTGAGAATCCTTCATTTGGAACTGAACAGAAGATTTCTGACTGGAAACAAAAGATTTGTTGATATAAGATCATGCTTAAAAGTTATAAAAAAAATATAGGGAGAAAAAAAACCGAAAGGTGTCACTAGGTTCATAATAATATCTTTACATTAAAATGTTTGCCAAATGCATAATATTTGAGTGCTTTGAGTTGTGAGTTTGTGTGTCACCTGGTTGTTCTTGCACAGATCAGCCCACATGCTGGTTCCGTCTCCTCCTCGCATGAGCACATGGTACGTAAAGAAGTATATTCCCGGTATGGAGCAGGTGAATTTGCCCGTGGAGGGGTCGTAATGATTCCCGAGATTTGTGACCACGTCGTCAAACTTGAGCAGCTCGTAGCCCTCGTGTTGTTTTTTGAGCCCTGCGTAAAAGGCGATTTTGGGCACTGTGCTGTAGGTGGCCGCGCTGATGGCACCGGTTGCCATGTTTGGTCCCGGCTGCCCGGGTAATCCAGGTCGTCCCGGGTCCCCTTTCTCTCCGGGAGGTCCAGGGTGTCCGGGTGGTCCGGGTTCACCGGGAGGCCCCCTCGGCCCGACTTTTCCCGGGCGTCCCGGTTCCCCTTTCGGACCTTGTATAAAAGTTGGTAAAGACTGGATAAGGCTGCTGTCCCGGACCGGGTCTGCTGAAACCGTGCTGGTCGGGGATTTGGTACCGTAAGGGTCGCAAACCATCCTGCAGGTGCCGAGCATCTCGTAGTGCGCGGCGGATGTCCCGGCAGAGCTCACCAAAACCGGGATGAGGATCACCAGCACCAGAACCATGACCACACCGAGCACCCCAGCCGCGATCAGCCGCTTCCTGCCGACGAGTCGCGTCAGCACCGGCCGATCCTCCTGTCTGCTTTTGGGCGAAATTTTGAAGGTTGGTGAGGCACCTCTACAGATGAAAAAAAAAGTCCGATTGGTTTTGTTAATGAACTTCTGGCTCGGACCCCAACAGCTTCTCCTTTTCTTTTTTTTTCTTCCCCCTCTTGTATTCTTCTCTCACTTAACTTCTTTTCTGCTGATGTTGGCTCACTCGCAGCCCTGCTTCAGCATCAGCATCTCTCCAGAAGCGTCTTTCCACATGTGGACGCGCAAAGGGAAAAACTCCACTGATGGACGAGAAAAGCTGCCTGAGATCCTCGAGCACACCTTGATATCCTTCCCCTCGCTTTTAAAGTCTTTCCTCTGTGCACAAAAGACGGGATGAGCTGGATAAAGCTGGATGTCATGTAGATCTGGAGAACTGAGGCGCTCTGCGTGAGTGTGAGCGCAGCGCAGGGCACGAGAGAAAAAAAGGGAGGGAGAGATCCAGCGCTCCTATAACACACCAAAATCACACATCAAACATCCACACAAGACAGACAGAGACAAAAACAGCATTTTAACGCACATCTAGACTGTTTAACACACTTGAAATATAACGGGAGAAGTTGTTGCACTCTTGAGGGAATATGGTGTTCATGAACACTGATTTGAGATGGATAGCTTTTTGAAATATGAAACAGGCCTACTTTCTCAAGTTAAAAATCAATTTTAAACGACTTATTTGAAACGACTACTTAATATCAACCATATTTAATCATCAAAACGCATTTATATATTTAAATAAATACAATATTCTAATCATAAAAAAAAATGTAACAAAAAATGTCAAAATAACGTTTTAGGGTAACAGAAATTTTAATCAGTGAAGAGTATAAATCAAATATATAACTTGTCATTACTGTATCTGTATCTATACTGTACATACACATTGTATATATTATTTTGGAGTATATATAGATAAATACAATAAACTAAATTATATTATTATAGTTAATATATACTTAAATTATTACAAACTACTTTTAAACTTAATTGCATATATATTTTAATATACACATTACTGTTATATACATGATAAAAATCAAAATGTATTTATTGTATTATTACATTAGTGATAAGAATTACATTTGATGTATTTTATAAATCAAATAAATAATCACCTAAAGTACAGAAAAAAACAGTAAAATTGTGAAATATTTTTGCCATTTAAAATAACATGTTTTCTATTTGAATATATTTTAAAATGTAATTTATTAATGTGATTTCAAAGCTGAATTTAAGCACTATTACTCCAGTCACATGATCCTTCAGAAATCGTTCTGATTTGCTGTTAAAAAACATTATTATTATTATGTTGAAAACAGCTGAGTATACATTTTTCAGGTTTCTTTGATGAATATAAAGTTCAAAAGTACAACATTTATCTGAAACAGAAAACATTATAAATGTCTTTATCATTAATTTTGATCAATTTAAAGCATCATTGCTAAATAAAAGTATTAATTTCCATAATTTCTTTCCCCAAAAAAAGTTAAAAAAAAATTGGTATAGTGCATGTTACAAACGCTTTTTATTTCAGACAAATGCTAATCTTTGAATCTTTCTATTCATCAAAGAATCCTGACTAAAATGTACTCAACTGTTTTAAATATTGATAATAATATTAATAATAAATGTTTATTGAACAGCAAATCAGCATATTTGAATGATTTCTGAAGGATCATGTGACACTGAAGACGAGTAATAATGCTGAGAATTTAGCTTTGAAATCACAGGAATAAATTACCTTTTAAAATATATTAAACTAAAAAGCAGTTATTTTAAATCGTACTAATATTTTACAATATTACTGCTTTTGGTGTTTTTTGGATCAAATAAATGCAGGCTTGGAGAGCAGAAGAGAATTCTTTAAAAAAACATTAAAACTCTTTCTGTTCAAAAACTTTTGACTGGTAGTGTAATACATACAATTTTTTTTGCTCTGTTAAAATTTTTTTTTTACATTTTGTGAATTTTGATAGCTTTTAATGCATTGGACTTATGAATATTTTCACATCATGAAATGTTTTTGTTTTTAACTTTTAGACGTGCAACCCAAACTTTTGCATTCGTCCCGTCCCCTTTTTAGTCAGGCTGATGTTCTAGGTCACTGCACCGTGAAAAATTAAGCTATCGGAAATGTTTATTCACGTATCCCTGAGAATGAGCTTTGAAGGTAACGGCGCAACCACTAAACGACACGTATGCCAATAGTATAGACCTGCCAGTGATGCACTGCCACTACAGGATGCAGGAACAAATCATTCATTTAACTCCAATCTGGCAATCGACCACCTTGCAGTTTCACAACTCTGTGCCACTGAACAGATTTCAACAGGTTAGTTGGTTACTAACCTCTATTCTCATGATTATCAGTTAGATGGACTGGTTGCACGGTTGGAACCAAATCCGTTGTATTGTTCTGAGTTTTGACTCAGTGAGGTCTCGAACGCATCCAATTATCTTCGGACAACACAATGGGCCACTATCCATACTGTTTACCCTGAGCGCTTGATGAAAGTCTAGGTTCAACAGCGTCTCCGACGACGCCATTTCATTGGTCGGCATGGGACCTGCTCTCCAGAGGAGTTTCCCTCAACCCATAAATCAAGTGACAAAAATCAATGACCTCGGTTAGCGAGGGCCGTAATGCCCTTCAGCGTATGAGCTGCATAGAGAGTACGCCACGAGAAATCGTTCTAAACAGGGTGATAAAACAAACTAAACAAACAAAAAAAGTAATCAAGCCAAGCAAAATCGCTGCAAGTCTGTAACTCAAGGAAAAGAAAAAGACATTCAAGGATTCCTCTGAAAGGTCAGTGAGTAATTGTCGGCGCACGGTGATCCATCGCCATTCAGACTCATTTTTAAACTTCAACGTCCCACTTCCTATCGACGCTGGCAGAAGGATGGGACAAGCTCGGGTCGGGATCTAAAGAACCGCTTCTCCGCAGAGCGAGAGATTGATCGGCTGAAGACTTTGGGCCGTAATGAATGTCCAACAGTTTGCGGAACTTTTACAAACCACACCTTTCATCGTTTGGAAAACTTTCCAAAGTGGATGAAGAATTCAGAGGGTCACAAGACACGGTGTGGACTTTGCCATGGACAGATGTTTGTGCTGAAAACAAGAAGAAAGTGTATCAGAGCAAACGTGTGCTGATACAAACTCTTTGTTGTCAGATTTGTGATATAAACTCGCAATTCTGACTTTTTTTCTCAAAATTGTGATCCAAACGTACAATTCTGCCATTTTTTTTCAGAATTGACACATAATTTGGACATTTTTTCGAAGAATTGCGCGCTACAAACTTGCAATTCTGACTTTTCTTCCCTCAAAATTGTGATACAAACTTGCAATTCTGACATTTTTTCTCTGAATTGTATGAAACAAACTCGCAATTCTAACTTTTTTCCTCAAAATTGTGATACAAGCGTGCAATTCTGACATTTATTCTCTGAATTGCGCTGATACAAACTTACAATTCTGACTTTTACTGAATTGCGTGATACAAACTCGCAATTTTAACATTTGTTCTCACAATTCTGTTTTTTCTCAGAACTGCATGATACAAAAATCACAATTCTGACGTTTTTTTTTCTCAGAAGTGCATGATACAAACTCCAAAAGTGGATGAAGAATTTAGAGAGTCACAAGACACTGTGTGGACTTTGCCATGGACAGATGCAAAAGTAAAGTGTATCAGAGCAAACATGCACCTTTTCTGACCTTTCTTTCTAAATTGCATGTTACAAACGTATAATTGCATGATACAAACTCACAATTCTGATGTTTTTTTGTCAGATTTGCGTGATATAAACTCGCAATTCTAACCTTTTTTCTGAATGAAATTTTTCAGAAGAATTGCAGACTTGCAATTCTAACTTTTTCCTCAAAATTGATACAAACTTGCAATTCTGACAATTATTCTCTGAATTCCATAATACAAACTCGCAATTCTAATTTTTTTCCTCAAAATTGTGATACAAACGTGCAATTCTGACATTTATTCTCTAAATTGCGCGATACAAACTCGCAAATCTAATTTTTTTCCTCAAAATTGTCATACAAAAGTGCAATTCTGACATTTATTTTCTGAATTGCATGATACAAACTCGCAATTCTGACTTTTTTCCTCAAAATTGTGATACAGGCGTAATTCTGATTTTTTTTTTCCGAAGAATTGCGTGAAACAGACGTGCAATTCTAACTTTTTTCCTCAAAATTGTGATACAAACCTGCAATTCTGAAATTTTTTCTCTAAATTGCATGAAACAAACTCGCAATTCTGACTTTTTTTCCTCCAAATTGTGATACAAACGTGCAATTCTGGCATTTTTTTTTTCAAAGAATTTTGTGATACAGACTTGGAATTCTAATTTTTTTTTGTCAGAATTTTGATAGAAAATCACAATTCTGATGTTTTTGTTCTCAGAATTGCTAGAAACTTGCAAATCAGATTTTTTTTCTCTGAATTGCATGATACAAAAAAAAAATTGGTATACAAAAGTGCAATTCTGACATTTTTCAAAGAATTGCGTTATACAAACTTGCAATTCTGACTTTTTTCCTCAAAATTGTGATACAAACTTGCAATTCTGCCATTTTTTCTCTAAATTGCATGAAACAAACTCGCAATTCTGACTTTTTTTTCCTCCAAATTGTGATACAAACGTGCAATTCTGCCATTTTTTTTTTCAAAGAATTTTGTGATACAGACTTGCAATTCTAATTTTTTTTGTCAGAATTTTGATAGAAAATCACAATTCTGATGTTTTTGTTCTCAGAATTGCTAGAAACTTGCAAATCAGATTTTTTTCTCTCTGAATTGCATGATACAAAAAAAAAAAATTGGTATACAAAAGTGCAATTCTGACATTTTTCAAAGAATTGCGTTATACAAACTCGCAATTCTGACTTTTTTCCTCAAAATTGTGATATAAATGCGCAATTCTGACTTTTTTTTTAAAGAATTGCGTGATACAGACTTGCAATTCTACATTTTTTTGTCAAAATTGTTATAGAAACTCACAATTCTGATGTTTTTTCTCATAATTGTGTAATACAAACTCACAATTCTGACAATTTGACGTTTTTTTCTAAGGATTGCAGCATATAAACTCACAATTCTGTTTTTTTTTAGAACTGCGTGATACAAACTCACAATTCTGATGTTTTTTTCTAAGAATTGTGATAGAAACTTGAAATTCTTATGTTCTTTTCTCAGATTTGCATGATACAAACTTGCAATTCTGACTTTTTTCCTCAAAATTGTGATACAAACTTGCAATTCTGCCATTTTTTCTCTAAATTGCATGAAACAAACTCGCAATTCTGACTTTTTTTTCCTACAAATTGTGATACAAACGTGCAATTCTGCCATTTTTTTTTTCAAAGAATTTTGTGATACAGACTTGCAATTCTAATTTTTTTTGTCAGAATTTTGATAGAAAATCACAATTCTGATGTTTTTGTTCTCAGAATTGCTAGAAACTTGCAAATCAGATTTTTTTCTCTCTGAATTGCATGATACAAAAAAAAAAATTGGTATACAAAAGTGCAATTCTGACATTTTTCAAAGAATTGCGTTATACAAACTCGCAATTCTGACTTTTTTCCTCAAAATTGTGATATAAATGCGCAATTCTGACTTTTTTTTTAAAGAATTGCGTGATACAGACTTGCAATTCTACATTTTTTTGTCAAAATTGTTATAGAAACTCACAATTCTGATGTTTTTTCTCATAATTGTGTAATACAAACTCACAATTCTGACAATTTGACGTTTTTTTCTAAGGATTGCAGCATATAAACTCACAATTCTGTTTTTTTTTTAGAACTGCGTGATACAAACTCACAATTCTGATGTTTTTTTCTAAGAATTGTGATAGAAACTTGAAATTCTTATGTTCTTTTCTCAGAATTGCATGATACAAACTTACAATTCTGACTTTTTTTGTGATACAGGCGTAATTCAGATTTTTTTTTTCTCGAAGAATTGCGTGAAACAGACGTGCAATTCTAACTTTTTTCCTCAAAATTGTGATACAAACTTGCAATTCTGACATTTTTTTACAGAAAACTTACAGAATTCAAATTGTGATACAAACTCACAATTTTGATGTTTTTGTTCTAAGAATTGCGGGATATATACTCACAAATCTTATGTTCTTTTCTCAGAATTTTGATACAAACTTGCAATTCTGGCGTTTTTCTAAGAATGGTGGGATGTAAACTTGCAATTCTGACGTTTTTTTCAGAACTGCGGGATATAAATGTGCAATTCTGACCTTTTTTTTTCCTGAATTGCGTGATACTACCTCTCAATTCTGACGTTTTTTTTTTTTTTTTTTTTTCCCAGAATTGTGATAGACACTTGCAATTCTGATGTTCTTTCTAAGAATTGCGTGATACAAACTTGCAATTCTAACTTTTTTTCTAAATTGTGTGATACAAACTCTCGATTCTAACAATTTTTTTTCTCAGAAGTGTGATGGAAATGTGCAATTCTGACGTTTTTTTCTCACAGTTGTGATACAAAGTTGCAATCCTGACTTTTTTTTCTCAGAATTTATACAAATTCGCAATTCTGACTTTTTTTCTGAACTGCGTTATATAAACTTGCAATTCTGACTTTTGTTTCTCAATTGAGTGATACAAACTTGTAATTCTGACTTTTGTTTCCCTGAATTGACTTTAGGCCATAATGAATGTCTAACAGTTTGCGGAAAACTTTTGCAAACCATACCTCTCATCGTTTGGAAAACTTTCCAAAGTGGATGAAGAATTCAGAGGGTCACAATACACGGTGTGGACTTTGCCATGGACAGATGTTCCTGCTGAGCGTTAGAGGAAAGTGTATCGGAGCGAAGGTGCGCTGGACAGATGTGCCTGCTGAGAGTGTGAACGAGGAGGACAGCGGCGTCTGGACGAGGTAATAATAATGTGAGCAGAATATTAGCAAAGAGAGACAGGAAATCCCACGCGGCTATCATGGACCTTCTACAAACACAAGCATACCCCATCATCATCTTCTGACTCACAGCGTTGAAAGGTCAGCTCCTTTACCCATGATCTCCTGTCATTGAGGTGGTCCGGACCATGACAGGGCCTCCGATGGGAAGATCGTTTTTAGATGTGATGATCCTCTGTAGCTGTTTCAGATCACACCCTCCAAATCAAGCATCCGCTTCGGAACTTTCTTGCTAGGAGCTTCAAAGTTTAACTTATCTTCCAAGCACTTAATAAGACTTCAGATTGTTCAAGAATCCTAAAAATAGCAAATGCATGCTTCTAATTTTTAGTCTTCAGTGTCACAGTAAAGACTTTAACACTGTTAGGGGTAAAAAAAACAAATACATTCTGTTCTTTTGAAAGAGCCTTAGATTTTTTTTTTTAGCAAGGTTTACACAAAAGTATTGAGCTGAAAAACTGTTTTCAACTTTGATAATAAGAAACATTTCTTGAGCAGCAAATTAGCATATTAGAATTATTTCTGAAGGATCATGTGACACTAAAGACTGGAGTAACGATGCTGAAAATACAGCTTTGCATTACAGGAATAAATTATATTTTACAACATATTCAAATAAACAACAGTATGGAAGCTCGTTTCCGCCACTGAATAAAAAATGAAAATGTAATTGCGACTTTTTTGCAGTTTTTCCTCAGAATTGTGTGATACAAACTTGTAATTCTGACATTTTTTCTCAGAATTGCCAGATACAAGCTCGCAATTTTGACAATTTTTTATTGGAATTGTGTGATACAAACTCTCAATTTTGACTTGTTTTTCTCAGAATTGTGATACAAACTTGCAGTCCTGGCTTTTTTTCTCAAAATTGTGTTATACAGTCTCTCAAATCTAACCTTTTTTCTGAATTGCATGATAAAAACTTAAATTTAGACTTTTTTTATTAGCGTGATAAAAACTCACAATTCCGACTTTTTCTCAGAACTGATACAAACTTACAATTTTTTCTCAGAATTGCGTAATACAAACTCGAAATTCAGTTTAATTATGTGATACAACCTTGCAATTCTGTTTTTTTTTTTTCTGAATTATGTGATACAATCTCACAATTCAGATTTTTTTTCTTAGAATTGCGTGATACAAACTTGAAATTCAGACTTTTTTTGGAATTGTGTAATATAAACTTGCAATTCAGACTTTTTTCTGAATTATTTTATATAAACTCAGAATTCTGATGTTTTTTTTTTTTAGAATTGCATAATACAAATTCAAAATTCTGACTTTTTTCTGAATTGCGTGATAAAAAAAACTCAATTCTGACTTTTTTTCTCAGAACTGATACAAACTTCCAATTTTTTTTCTCTCACAATTGTGTAATACAAACTTGCAATTCTGACTTTTTTTAATTATGTGATACATACAATTCTGACATTCTTTCTCAAAATTGCTAATACAAACTTGCAATTCTGATGGTTTTTCTAAGAATTGCATTATACAAACTTGCAATTCTGACTTTTTTCTGAAAATTGTGATACAAAGTCACAATTCTAACGTTTTTCTCAGAATTGTGCGATACAAACTTGGAAGTCTGATGTTCTTTTTTTCACAATTGCTTGGTACGAACTCACAATTCTGACTTCTCAGAACTGATGCAATTGCGAGTTAAGTCAGAATTGTGAGATTTAAAATATCTCTTTTTGCTGTAGAAAATATCTTTTTGGTGTAGAATTGAACATTATAACTCTAGTATCTCACGATTCTGTGAAAACAAGTCAGAATTGCGAGTTTATATCTTGCAATTCTCACACCTGTAAATTTCTATCAATTCTGAGAAAGAAAATCACATTTGCAAGATGTAAACTCACAATTGCAAGAAAAAAAGTCAGAAATGTGAAATAAAAAGTCACAATTAGCATTTTTTTTTTCAGTGGTGGAAACAGGCTTCCATATAACAGTGATTTTAAGCTGTAATAATATTTCACAATATTACTGTTTATTCTGTAATTTAAATCAAATAAATGCAGCATTGGTGAGCATAAGAGAATTCTTTCAAACAATAAAAAAGAAAAATCTTACCAACCTGAAATTGTATACATTTCAGAAGATTTTGCTTTGTCATTCCAAGTTCTTTCAAACATAACAACTGCTGAAAGAAAAAAAAAAAAAAACGGAATCGTCCAACAAAATGGTGACTTTATTTCAATGTCAAAATTTAGTACATTGCACACTGCATTGTGTGCACATGACAAAACATTAAAACATTACAAATATAAATGCGATCGCAATGAAATAGCTTGTGACCTTTAAAAATAAACAATAACGCATCCATAAAAAAGTAAAACTTCAAATTCAGCCAAGCTTTGCAGAATTAGAAGACGTTAGTGTACGCAAGATAAAGCTCTAGTGAAGGCAGAAATAAATCATGAATAATTAACCTGTTCAAGAAACTGGTTCTTTGCAAATACTACCGTATATTGTTCTGTAAAAAGTTGCACCGTCATGTTAACTAGAATACACAGTAAGAAACAATGGCCAACCGCTTCAAAGAACACCATCTGCGGTTTGTTGCGATATCTTGTTGACCCTCTCAAATGGCCACCGGGGTGTTTCTGTCTGGTATCTGCTGTGGACCATCTGAAACTCCCGTTTGCAGCCATTCATATCTGTCATTAAGAGGCAGAGGAAGCAGTCAGCGGTTCCCCTCAGAGACCTGACACAATCCTGCTCAGACTCCACTAAGACCCCCAAACTCCTGCTAAATCCCCGTACGGTTACAAAACGCTCGTCACCACCTCCCAAAATTCACTGCTCTCTTCGTCTGGATGCTCGAATAGGATAAAACTCCCGCCGCCTCTCGAGAGACACAACAAACACGTTCAGAAAGCTGATTAGCACCCGACGCAGGTCTGACTTGACAGAAGCGGCACTTTGAAGGCAAAAAGTGGCTTTGGACGAGAAGGACACTTGGAAAAAATGGCTGAGTGGAGTCATTTGGAGGTTACATGATTAACGTAATACTGAAGCAGTAAAAAACCTAATTTCTGAATAAATATCAAATGGAAAGGCACATGCAGTGAGGTTCATCATCTCGGATGGTCGGATCAGCTCTTCGTGGGAATCTTCTCTACTTGTTCTTGGCCGCCAGCGGCTTGCGGCTGATCTTCTTGGATTTGTCGGCGTTCTTTTTGGGCGCCTCTGGGTTGGCCTGCATGTGTCGCCCGTAAAGACTGCAAAACACAAACAGACATTGTGTGGTCACACCTGGCCTTGCGTAGTTTCTGCAAAAGGCTTGAATACAGAGTAGCGTGGAAGAGGAGTTATATTTTTAGTGTTAACCAGCTGAAAGAGGATTAATTGAGTCCAACACACTGACGGCTCCCCCACTGGGACACTGAACTCTCTGTGCTGTCCAACACCCCTCGGCTACAGCTGTGTATGGCACAGAGAGACAATTATCCGCAACCACCCTACACACAGAGCCCAGAGAGAGAGAGAGAGAGAGAGAGAGAGAGAGGACATGTAGGGAGAGCAATTTCCAGTCCAGTGGTCCCTCTCTATTTCAGCAGCACTCAAAGGCTGGGTTCAGTGATACGAGGGAAAAGACAAAGAGAGAGAGAGAAGGAGTTAAGAAAGGGACTTCAAGTGAAAGAGAGTGACCATGTGTATTATGGAGGCAGGATTCATTGGCTCTGTATCTCAGGAGCTGCTTTGCTATACACTGTCTACACAGGCAGCGACCTGAAATTAATCAGATTCAGAATACTTTACCAAAGCAGCTACTTTCTAGGCACACTGTACTTTTGTTTGCATCAACTTGATTGGAGAAAGGGCAATAAAGTAAACATTTAATATTACATAACATTTAGCCCCTTATTAAAAAAAATAAATAAATCAGGATATAAACTCAGCAAAAAGACCATTGGCGCTCTTTTAACTAAAAGGCAGGGCTTCCAATCCTTTAATTAAATAATTAATAATTATTATAATTATTATTATAATTATGAGTAGGAAAAAGTAAAAATTATTAGATACTAAGTCATAATTATGAGATAAAAAAGTGAAAATTAAATCATAATTATGAGATAAAAAGACAAAATTATGAGATAAAAAGATAAATTAGGAAATTTATCAATTATGAGACAGGAATTATGCCACAAAAAAATCAAAATTATGTCAAAATTATGAGACAGTGAGATAAAGACACTGAGATAAAAAAGACAAAATTATGAGATTTTGTATTTTTTTATTAGATTTTGTCAATGAGGATAAAGAGACAAAATTATGAGAAGACAATTATGAAATGTGTAAATTATGAGATAGCAATTATGACATGAAAGGTAAAAATTATGTCAAAATTATGAGATAAAAACAGATAAAAAGACAAAATTACAAGGTAAAAAGTTAAATTAGGAAATGTATAAATTATGAGACAGCAATTATGCCATAAAAAGTTAAAATTATGTCAGAATTATGAGATAATGAAACAAAGACAAAATTATGAGATAAAAACAGATAAAAAGACAAAATTACGAGATAAAAACGATAAATTATTAAATGCATAAATTATGAGACAGCAATTATGCCATAAAAAGTCAAAATTATGGTGTTAAAATTATGAGATAACTATGAGATAAAGACAAAATTATGAGATAAAAAGACAAAATTACAAGAAAAAAAGACTATTATGAAATGTATAAATTATGAGACAGCAATTATGTCATAAAAAGTCAATATTATGATGTCAGAATTATGAGATAATGAAACAAAGACAAAATTATGAGATAAAAACAGATAAAAAGACAAAATTACGAGATAAAAATGATAAATTATTAAATGCATAAATTATGAGACAGCAATTATGCCATAAAAAGTCTAAATTATGGTGTTAAAATTATGAGATAACTATGAGATAAAGACAAAATTATGAGATAAAACCAGATAAAAAGACAAAATCACAAGAAAAAAGACTATTATGAAATGTATAAATTATGAGACAGCAATTATGTCATAAAAAGTCAATATTATGATGTCAGAATTATGAGATAATGAAACAAAGACAAAATTATGAGATAAAAACAGATAAAAAGACAAAATTACGAGATAAAAATGATAAATTATTAAATGCATAAATTATGAGACAGCAATTATGCCATAAAAAGTCTAAATTATGGTGTTAAAATTATGAGATAACTGAGATAAAGACAAAATTATGAGATAAAACCAGATAAAAAGACAAAATTACAAAAAGACTATTATGAAATGTATAAATTATGAGACAGCAATTATGTCATAAAAAGTCAATATTATGATGTCAGAATTATGAGATAATGAAATAAAAACAAAATTATGTGACAAAAATAATTAGATAAAATGTGCAAATTATGAGATAAAAAGCAATTATGAAATGTACAAATTATGAGATAGCAATTACAAAAAAGTCAAAATTATGAGATAAATGAGATAAAGTCAAAAGTATGAGACAAAAACAATTAGATTAAAAGAAAACTATGAGATAAAAAGCAATTATGAAATGTGTAAATTATGAGATAGCAATTATGCCATAAAAAGTCAAAATTGTGAGATATTCACAAAATCTCATAAAAAGGCAAAATTTCATAATTTTGTCTTTTTTATCTCAGTGTTTCTGAGGATAAAGAGACAATTATGGGAAAACAATTATGAAATTATGAGATTATGGCATAAAAAAGTTATGATGTCAAAATTGTTAGATAACCATGAGAAAGACACAATTATGAGATAAAAAGAATTATGAAATGTATAAATTATGGGATAGCAATTACGGCATAAAAAGTCAAAATTATTAGATAATGAGAAAGAAAATTATAAGAAAAACAGACAAAAAAAAATTATGACAATAACGTAAAGACAAAATTATTCAATTAAAATTATGATGTCAAAATTATTAAATAACAATCAGACAAAATGATGTGATAAGGACAAAATTATGAGATAAAAACAGAGACAAAATTTTGATTTTTTTTTTCTTTTTATGAGATTTTGTCAATGAGGATAAATAGACAAAATTATGAGAAGACAAATATGAAATGTATAAATTATGAGATAGCAATAAGAAAAAGACAAAATTATGAGATTGTGTAGATGTTTTTATGCCCAACATTTTTTCAGTAAACTATTCCTTAAAAATACTGTCTACGTAGACAGCTCACTAAGTGATGTTACACAGCCTTCATCTGTACAGCCATCCTGACTGCTGCTTCCATTACCTCATTAATACTTCTCCCTGATTGGATGTTGACATAGTGGCTGGTGATTGCAGAGTTAGCAGCTCTACACCTAGAATGCCTGGACCATGACTATGACATTCCCAAGTGTAATTAAAGAATACTATTTGAGGGTGAATTCTAATTGCAGTGCAGTGAAATGTCAAGCGGCAGCTCAGATTCATGACTAAAGTTCATATCAAATATTTACAAAGGACCACACACGGCCCGAGCTGAGAGAGCAGTCGTTCTCAGCCTAGCTCTCAGCGTTCAAGTTACTTTAATTACATCGTAAGAGGAAGACGTTAAATATTCTTTCTGTAAGCAGTTGCTTTATGCAAAGTGACCTACGATATACTTATAACATCTTTGACGTCAGTCGAACTGAACATATAACCTTTCAGCAACTCAGATCTTCAACCAATTTGCCACAATCCAAGAACAGAGCAAAGCAGTTCTGCAAAATGAAAAACTTTTCTCCTAATAAGTATGTATGAACTGTTTTTGTCTTCTATCTTTCTGACTTGTTTGAGCACTTCTCTCAACGAGTCAGTCATTCTCTCATTCATTCTGTCTCTTTGTATCCCTCTGAAGCACTAAGCTGCTGCTCCATCTGTGTGGTCCTGTCTGAGGTTCTTCCCTTGGGGTCTGGAGGTTCCCGTTCTTTCCCGGCTCTTCTGGAGCTGCCCAGCCAGGCGCAGAGGCAAGAACCCAGCAGGGAGGCACTACTCAAGCCTCTACGGACTCTAGGAGTACAGAAATATCAGAAACCTCCACTACAGCTTTTTATCTCACACATGCAAGGAAAAAACACATATCACGTCCAAAAAACTGCACTGTTCACAAAAATTAGCACTGACTGTGAAGTGTGTGCATGTGCTGGTTTGTAAAGCATGCCATCATATGTTTAATTCAGTGTTTTTGTGATCAAGTTATATGGAATGTGAAACTTAGAGGGTTTCACATAGCGGAAATACAGAGAGACAACTGCAAAAAAAAAAGAAAAAGACAACCATTTTAACCATCTAGACTGGTTGACAAAGGCAATACACATTAATTAACACATGGAACTAATGCTGATGTGCCAGATTTAGCCGAGGTGGCTAATTTTCATCTGCTGTCCCATAATGATGCCACTGTATTGCTTATGGTGTGGAATATATTTAGTAATAAATAAAAATTTAAGTTAGGTAAAATAATAAAATAAAGTGCAAAATGAAACGAAAAGACAAAAATAAAATACAATAACATTGAGATACTAAAAATTGAGAGATTTTTTTTGTTTAATTTTATATAAATTTTTATTTTTGAGATAACAAGACAATTTTGAAATGTATGAATTATGAGATAAAAAGAAAATTATGAAATGTCCAAATTATGAGTTAGTAATTATGGCAAACAAAAGTCAGAAGTATGATGACAAAATTATGAGATAACAATGAGATAAAGACAAAATTATGAGACAAAAACAATGAGATAAAAAGACAACATTATGATATAAAAGAAAATGATGAAATGTCAAAATTATGAGAGCAATTATGGCAAAAAAAAAAAACACAAATATGATGTCAAAATTATGAGATAACAATGAGAAAAAGACAAAATTATGAGATAAAAAGATGAAATGTCTAAATTATGAGATAAAAAGACAATTATGAAATGTCCAAATTATGAGTTAGTAATTATGGCAAACAAAAGTCAAAAGTATGATGACAAAATTATGAGATAACAATGAGATAAAGACAAAATTATGAGACAAAAACAATGAGATAAAAAGACAACATTATGATATAAAAGAAAATGATGAAATGTCAAAATTATGAGAGCAATTATGGCAAAAAAAAAAACACAAATATGATGTCAAAATTATGAGATAACAATGAGAAAAAGACAAAATTATGAGATAAAAAGATGAAATGTCTAAATTATGAGATAAAAAGACAATTATGAAATGTCCAAATTATGAGTTAGTAATTATGGCAAACAAAAGTCAAAAGTATGATGACAAAATTATGAGATAACAATGAGATAAAGACAAAATTATGAGACAAAAACAATGAGATAAAAAGACAACATTATGATATAAAAGAAAATGATGAAATGTCAAAATTATGAGAGCAATTATGGCAAAAAAAAAAAAAAAAACACAAATATGATGTCAAAATTATGAGATAACAATGAGAAAAAGACAAAATTATGAGATAAAAAGATGAAATGTCTAAATTATGAGATAAGACAATTATGAAATGTCCAAATTATGAGTTAGTAATTATGGCAAACAAAAGTCAAAAGTATGATGACAAAATTATGAGATAACAATGTGATAAAAATACAAAATTATGAGATAAAAAGAAAATTATGAAATGTCTAAATTATGAGATGGCATAAAAAGCCAAAATTAGGAGCTAAAACCATTGAGATAAAAAAAAATTAATAATGAGATAAAAGAAATGTAAAATACAAAATAATAAAATAAAAATAAGCTAAAATAAAAAAAACAACTAAAACATAATGAAATAATGCAAAAACAGAAACAATTTGAAAAAATAATCTACAATACATATAAAATTAAAAAGCACTAAATAAAATATAATAAAATTTAAGACAAAACAAAATACTATAAAAATTAAATTATTTACATAATAGAGGATCATGGGCTTCCATAAACATAAATAAATCTACATTCAAAATATGTATACCAGAAAAAAAAAGTGATGTTTCTTTTTGCCACATTAACTGACATGATGTACAGACAGGAAATGACAAGCAAAAGAATAGGATACACCAATCACACTTGTGGTGACTAAACTCTAAATATTAGGCCATGGCGCCACTTCTTAAACTTTTTCTTGTAATTATTTAATCAAGTATTTTAATGAATCATCTGTAACTGTCAGAACCAAACAAAAGGGTAATTTAAAGATCTCTTTAAAAGTGTTCACCTTCTTTATTTTCATGATATGAATACGTATGCAGAAGCCGAGAGCATGTTAGTGAGCACATGCGTCCATGTAAGAAAGCTGTGTACGTATGTATGTGCGCAGACTGCGAGCTGTTTCGGAGCTGACTGAAGGAATCAGTGTTGACAGATGCACGTAGATGTTTGCGCTGGTGTCAGGCCTAAATTAGGCTGTTTTACAGGAGGCTGATATGCGGGGGGTGTGAGCTGAATCTGAAAGCCGTTCTCTCTCTGTCAGTGTCCCGCAGACTTGACGGACCCTCTGGCAGGAAGACAACTCTGAGAGAAACTCCCACCGCAGCTAACACAATGTCCAAAGATCAACCCGTGAAGGGATCGTAATGCTGTCATCAACTGACCAAAGAGCGCGTCAGAACCCTGTCCAACAACCAAACTTATCCCTGATATCAACTACTGTCCCGAATCCTTTTTAAATAACATACTCTGATTCATGAGCAAATCGATATATTGAAAAACTGATTTGCATGTGCATAAAATCACACTAATGTAAAAAAAAAAAGTACTTTTTTTTTCAAAAACACACTTAATGTAATTTACATAAGCTAATGAAAATCTGTTACAAACAAAACATTTCTCTGGAATACTTGATTCTGATTTGTCAGCTGCAACATTCTATAGTGTAATATTTTTGTACACTGCAAAACTGCATATATATATATATATATATACACAGTCGTGGCCAAAAGTTTTGAGAATTACATAAATATTGGAAATTGGAATAGTTGCTGCTTAAGTTTTTATAAAAGCAATTTGCATATACTCCAGAATGTTATGAAGAGTCATCAGATGAATTGCATAGTCCTTCTTTGCCATGAAAATTAACTTAATCCCAAAAAAAACTTTCCGCTGCATTTCATTGCTGTCATTAAAGGACCTGCTGAGATCATTTCAGTAATCGTCTTGTTAACTCAGGTGAGAATGTTGACGAGCACAAGGCTGGAGATCATTATGTCAGGCTGATTGGGTTAGAATGGCAGACTTGACATGATAAAAGGAGGGTGATGCTTGAAATCATTGTTCTTCCATTGTTAACCATGGTGACCTGCAAAGAAACGCGTGCAGCCGTCATTGCGTTGCATAAAAATGGCTTCACAGGCAAGGATATTGTGGCTACTAAGATTGCACCTAAATCAACAATTTATAGGATCATCAAGAACTTCAAGGAAAGAGGTTCAATTCTTGTTAAGAAGGCTTCAGGGAGTCCAAGAAAGTCCAGCAAGCGCCAGGATCGTCTCCTAAAGAGGACTCAGCTGCGGGATCGAAGTGCCACCAGTGCAGAGCTTGCTCAGGAATGGCAGCAGGCAGGTGTGAGCGCATCTGAACGCACAGTGAGGCCAAGACTTTTGGAAGATGGCCTGGTGTCAAGAAGGGCAGCAAAGAAGCCACTTCTCTCCAAAAAAAAAAAAAAACATTAGGGACAAATTGATCTTCTGCAAAAAGTATGACGAATGGACTGCTGAGGACTGGGGCAAAGTCATATTCTCAGATGAAGCCTCTATCTGATTGTTTGGGGCATCTGGAAAAAGGCTCGTCCAGAGAAGAAAAGGTGAGCGCTACCATCAGTCCTGTGTCATGCCAACAGTAAAGCATCCTGAGACCATTCATGTGTAGGGTTGCTTCTCATCCAAGGGAGTGGGTTCACTCACAATTTTGCCCAAAAACACAGCCATGAATAAAGAATGGTACCAAAACACCCTCCAACAGCAACTTCTTCCAACAATCCAACAACAGTTTGGTGAAGAACAATGCATTTTCCAGCACGATGGAGCACCGTGCCATAAGGCAAAAGTGATAACTAAGTGGCTCAGGGACCAAAACGTTGAAATTTTGGGTCCATGGCCTGGAAACTCCCCAGATCTTAATCCCATTGAGAACTTGTGGTCAATCCTCAAGAGGCGGGTGGACAAACACAAGCCCACTAATTCTGACAAACTCCAAGAAGTGATTATGAAAGAATGGGTTGCTATCAGTCAGGATTTGGCCCAGAAGTTGATTGAGAGCATGCCCAGTCGAATTGCAGAGGTCCTGAAAAAGAAGGGCCAACACTGCAAATACTGACTCTTTGCATAAATGTCATGTAATTGTCGATAAAAGCCTTTGAAATGTATGAAGTGCTTGTAATTATATTTCAGTACATCACAGAAACAACTGAAACAAAGATCTAAAAGCAGTTTAGCAGCAAACTTTGTGAAAACTAATATGTGTCATTCTCAAAACTATTGACCACGACTGTATATACACTACTGTTCAAAAGTTTGGGGTCAGTAAGACTTGTAATAGTCTTTAAAGAAGTCTCTTATTCTCATCAAGGCTGCATTTATTTGATTAAGAATACAGAAAAAAACAGTAATATTAAATATTAACAGTAATATTAACAGTAATAATGTGTTTACAATATAAAATAATGTTTTTTATTTTAACATACTTTAAAATAGAATTTATTCCTGTGATGAAAAGCTGAATTTTTATCAGCTGTTGCTCCAGTCTTAAGTGTCACATGATCCTTCAGAAATCATTCTAATATGCTGATTTATTATTAGAATGATCAATATTGGATAATATCAACAGTTGTGCTGCCAAATGTTTTTTGGAACCTGTGATTTTTTTCAGGATTCTTTCAAGAATAACAAGTTTAAAAAGTACAGTGTTTACTCAAAATATAAATATTTTATAACAAATGTAAATTATTTATTATTAACTTTTAATAAACTTTTAATAACTTATTAGATCCTTGGTGAATAAAAGTATTCATTTCTTAAAAAAAAGAAACATTAAAAATGTACTGATCCCAAACTTTTGAACGGTAGTGTATATATATATAATTTCCTGTCTTTTTATATATATCAGGTAAGGAAAGGCATAAAAATATGGCATAATGTATGTTGTAAAATTATGAGAAAAACAATGAGAAAGAGACAAAATTATGAGATAAAAGACTATGAGAGCAAGTATGGCATAAAAAAAATCAAATGTATGATGTCAAAATATAAGATAACAATGAGATAAAAACAAAATTATGAGAAAAACAATCAGAAAAAGACAAAATTATGAGATAAAAAAAATAATTATGAAATGTATAAATTATGAGAAACAATTACGGTTAAACGTATGATGTCAAAATTATGAGATGATGAGATAAAGATAATTATGAGATAAAAACAATGAGATAAAAAGACAAAATTATGAGATAAAAGACAATTATGAAATGTATAAATTTTGAGATAGCAACTACGGCATAAAAAGTAAAAGTATGATTCAAAATTTTGAGATAATGAGATAAAGACAATTCTGAAATTTATAGATTATGAGATAGCAATTATGGCATAAAAAGGCAAAAGTATGATGACAAAATTATGAGATAATGAAAAAGACAATTATGAAATAAAATAATGTGATAAAAGACAAAATTATGAGATAAAGGGCAATTATGAAATGTATAAATTATGAGAGCAATTATGGCATAAAAAGTCAAAAGTATGATGTCAAAATTATGAGATAATGAGATAAAGACAATTATGAGAGAAAAACAATGTGATAAAAAGACAAACTTATGAGGATAAAAAATATTATGAAATGTATAAATTATGAGAGCAATTATGGCATAAAAAGTCAAATGTATGACATAAAAATTACAAGATAACAATGAGATAAAGACAAAATAATGAGAAAAACTATAAGAAAAATATTAAATTATGAGATAAGACAATTATGAAATGTTTAAATTATGAGAGCACTTATGGCAAGTTAAAATTATGAGATAATGAGAAAGACAATTATGAGATGAAAAATGTAATAAAATGACAAAATTATGAGATAAAAGACAATTATAGATAGCAATTATGGGACAAAAAGTCTCAAATATTATGTCAAAATTATCAGATAATGAGATAAAGACAATTATGAGATAAAAAACAATGTGATAAAAAGGCAAATTTATGAGATTTAAAAAAATAATATATATATATTAAAATGAATTTGTGTGTAAAAATATACTGCTGAAACCTGAAACAAACCAATTCACTGTCTAGTGTTACTCCTCAGCTTACAAAACATACTCAGATCTTTTAATTTGTCACAATAATGACATACTGGTATAATTAATATGACAGAGAAAGTAGGACATGAGAACAGCTTGAGCAGCTGATAGCTTGAGTATTATAACAGGTACATCAACTGGAGAACGAACATAAAGCGATTACCTGATAAATGCAGAGCTAATGTTCCAATTACACATCTTAAAAAGGGAAACTGTGATTTGACTCTTTATATGTACATATAACTGCATATCTTCAAACCTGTAGTCTGGAAATTATGGTAAAATCTTGCCCTGGTCTGTGAAACCATGTAACCACAGCAGCATTGCAGTGCTGAGCAGCTACAGAGTAAACACAAAGATTTATCCCCCATTTATCTGCTTTCCTCATCATTTACAGCCAATTAAAAGTGGACCGGGACAGCAAAATCTACAGAAGCTGCTCCCCGGCGCTGCCAGAGACGGTCTTTTTCCCTCTGAGTGCTCCAGTTCCACATGGGATAATTAATCTCAGTTACAGTCAAGAGTGTCTAACACAGCGAGGGCGGCCGGTCATAAGTGTGTGTGTCAGAGACGGTGCGTTTCAGCACAGTGGCTTTCAAAGCATGTTCAGGTGTGTCAGAGGTGAGAGGGAATGAATTAATGATAAATGTGCGGGTGACTTGTGGATCATTGATCGGTCATTGAGGTTGGAGGTAATTTGTAAATGATGCTCAAGCTGCTATTGCATTACAGGAGATCTGAGATTGCAGAGAATGAGATCAGGCAAATGAGCCTCAAACCCGTGGATTACAAAACGGCTGTGATCTAAATAGAATTATAAATCAAATATATAACATATATAACAATATAATGTGTAAAATACAGGGTGGGTGAAAAGTAACTAGGCCATATTTAGAGGCTATTGAATGTGTAGTATGAATATATAACATATATATATATATATATATATAAATATTAGTGGTGGGGCCGTTATCGGCGTTAACATGCTGCGTTAACGTGAGACTCTTATCGGGCGATAAAAAAATATTGCTGTTAATCTATTCTCAAAGTTGGGTTGGGAGCTGGGTTTGCTTCAGGGTATCCATGATATCCATGCCGTGCGTGTCTGTGTATTTAACTGCAACGCGCACTCGCGCAGCCTTTTACGTATATATGTATATGTATGTATGTGTATGTATGTATGTGTATGTATGTATGTATATGTATATATGTATATGTATATATGTATATATATGTATGTATATATATATACACACACACACACACACACACACACACACACACACACACAGTTAACATTATTGTAATATATAAAATATGTAAAAATAACAAAATTTAAAAATATGATATATTACATTGTACAAATAAAAAAATTATAAATAAATAATAAAATATATAGATAAACTGTTAAAAGCATTGTAAAATATAAAATATGTAAAAATACTACATATAACTTTCTAATATATACCTTCAGTACAGATATGATGTAAATATAAAATAATATATAATAACTACAGGGTATAATTTAATTTAAAATTGTACAAATATTATTATATATATTGTATTATTTATATAATAAATAAATTAATTATATAATAAATAATATACAGTTGAGATTATTGTAATATATAAATTATTGTTATGCATATATTATAAATATCTAAAATAATATATAATAAATACAGGGTATAATTTAATAAACAAAATAGTGTATATATAAAATATAACATACACACACAGACACAATCAGATAAGTACGTAATTTATATAATACGATAAAATAGTAACTACACATTTGAATGATATAAGATCAATTATTGTAGCAAAAGTAGGACAAATGAGTTGCAAAAATAAAACTCAGGTCTCAATCTCAAATGAACTGATGTACTAAAAAGAAACAGACTGATTAATTTAACATAAAACAGTTCAAACAAACTAAATCACTAAAACAAATCAAACTTCCCCAGTAATTTAATTAATAAATTAAATGACAGTAATTAAATAATAAACTGATTCACTCAAATGAATCAGACTTTCAGATTCTTTTCCCTATCATCTGTTAATTACTTTCCAACACTGACACTGCAAGTAAAGAGCAGAGTTATGGGAGATTTTACTTACAGAAAAGAGCAAGGGAAAGTACTTTTAAAGCATGTAGGGAGAGAAAAAGGACGAGGAAGCACATCACCGGCACACAACAGATCGTTTCTTCTACCCTTAGCTACTGTTTAACACAAAGAACCCCAGAGTGAAACTTCTTTCAGCACAAATACACAATCACTACACTCATCTCAGTATAAAACACTATCCGTGCTGACAGGCTCAACGGAAATCCATGCACCAGCTAAATGGGAGTAAATGACAATAATGAAGACGGATGGCGAACGGGCGGCAGAGCGGCTCATAACTGATCTCTCCCCTGATGCCCCCATTATCAACAAGATCTGCAGGACCGAGCGGCCCCATTACTGCACAAGACACGAGACGGCCAATCACAGCAGGCTTTACCACCACTTTTGTACCCTGTTTGTTCATGTACAGTCATGCTACACTGGATCATCTACAAGATGAATGTTTTATGAATCATTCATTGTTCGGCTGAGAGGTTACCCAGCGCCGTCTGAGTCGGGTTGAACAGTAAGCAGAAGGTTGTGCTGAGTTCGGGCTGTTAACGTGGCCTTTTATTGATAAACTCTAGCAGGAGTTCCTGTCTGTGGGCCCAAACTAATGAGGAGTGATGGAACTGCGCTCAACCTTTAAAACCTCCAGACCTAGAAATGAAGAACACAAATACAGACTAGAAAGCACAACACACAAACACAGACTGAACTAAGCTTAGAGTTAGTCACAGCACTGACTGGAACAAACGAGCTTCACTACACTTCATTGTGTTATGGCTGAATAATCAGAGATATGGACACTACCAGTCAAAAGTTTTTGAACAGTAAGATTTTGCTCTTCTGTTCACCAAGTTTGCATTTATTTGATCCAAAGTACAGCTAAAACTGTAACAGTTCTATATATTTTTACTATTTAAAATAACAGTTTTCTATTCAAATATATTTTCTAATTTAATTTATTCCTGTGATTTCAAAGCTGAAGTGTCATTACCCCAGTCACATGATCCTTCAGAAATCATCGTATTATTCTGATTTGTTGCTCAAAAACATTTATTATTAGTATTATTGTGTTGAAAACAGCTGAGTAGAATTTTTTCAGATTTCTTCGATGAATAGAAAGTTCAAAATTGCAGCATTTATCTGAAATAGAATTTCTTTGTATTTAATTTTGTAATTATAAATGTCTTTATCATCTTTTGATCAATTCAAAGCATCCTTGCTAAATAAAAGTATTCATTTTTGATTTCTGAAGAATCATGAGACACTAAAGACTCGAGCAATGATGCTAAAAATGTAGTTTTGATCACAGGAATAAACTACATTTTAAAATATATTCAAATAGAAAACAGTTATTTTAAATAGCCAAATTTTTTTTAAATTTTAGTGTTTATGCTGTACTTTGAATCAAATATACAACAAACTTGTTGTAATGTATCTGTAGGGGTGTGCGATAATGACAAAAATTATATCTTATTTTATCGTATATCATAATATATCGTACTTTTGTATTAACTCCCAAAGCTTTTGATATTCTTCATATTCTGTGTGGTGATTAGTTTGCAGGAGTAACAGAAATGCACTTTTCCAATAGGTTTAAATTAAGTTTTAGCTTTTATGGGCATTTTTATCTTTATAAGGCCAGTTTTTCTAACCTGGTTAAATATATGCATCATTTTTGTGTCAAATTCTTACATTTATATGATAAATTTAAATAGTAAGACACTGTAGGGCTGTTACCAAATAAAATCAACAAAATTTGTGTTTGCAAGAGGTGGCATTGAGTCATTCACTCAACTGATTCATTCAAATGGCTGACTGATTCCATAACAAAACACTGTTTTGTGTCACTCAGAGACGCAAAAAGGTACTTCTGTGGCTGGTACCAAATTAAATCAACAAAATTTGTGTTTGCAATGCAGAGGTGGCACAGAATCTGCATCTGAAGTGGCATTTAGATGCATTTACACAGACTGTATAATGAAAGACATGCAGTTAACCTGCAGTTGCAAATGGATAAATAAGGTTTTGATGTTTTAAAAACAAAGTTAAATAGTGATATTTTATATGATTTTTGGAGAAAAAAAAGCGAAAGTAGGCCTATACTTTAAATATTAACCTAAAATCACTGCAAATGTGAGTCATTGAGTCATTCACTCAACTGATTCATTCAAATGGCTGACTGATTCCGTAACAAAACACTGTTGTGTGTCACTCAGAGACGCAAAAAGGTACTTCTGTGGCTGGTACCAAATTAAATCAACAAAATTTGTGTTTGCAATGCAGAGGTGGCACAGAATCTGCATCCAAAATGGCATTTAGATTTACACAGACTGTTTAATGAAAGACACAAATGCAGTTAACCTGCAGTTGCAAATGGATAAGTACAGGTTTGATGTTTTAAAAACAAAGGGAGAAAAAAAAACAAAAATAGGCCTATACTATTATATAATAACCTAAAATCACTGAATATGAAGTCGTTGAGTCATTCACTCAACTAATTCATTCAAACGACTGACTGATTCCATAACAAAACACACTCAGAGACGCAAAAAGGTACTTCTGTGGCATTGTTTGAAACTGTTTTGAACATATGAGCCCAGTTTTACATATAATTTTGGGCTCCCAAACACAATACAAACAAGTCATTATGTCCAGCTGATCCAGAGACACAAGAGCGGGCACCTGCTGACTCTTTCCCCCTTTAAACTGAGGCATTATGGGAAACCTGGTGTCAGTTCTATTGCAGCCAGGCTTGGACTGAGGAAGCAGCAATGCATGAATATAATTAGAGAGAATATGGAAAGGAAAAAGTCTGTCTTTGGAAATATGCAGGGTTTAACTCACAGAAACTCACTGCATTAGTGTTCAACATATACAGCACACACTGCGACGCCACTTCCCTTGGAGTAACTTAGGGCTAAAGAAATGGTTCACGCATGAAATGAAGATCCTTGTTAACTCACAATCATGTCATTCCAAACTCAGAGAACTTTTCCAAATTCAAACTAATTGCAATTGAGATTTGGGAGCTAAGGCGGCCTGAAAGCATCTCAGTGCATAACAATTTGCAATGTGTTAGATTGATTATTATTTGGTGATTTTTAAAAAAATAGTTTTATCCGTATCCCATAAAAATTTTAATTCATTCAGTAGAAATGGATCAGGAACCTTAAAACCACCAGCTTTAGACAAAAACAAACTGTGACAAAATCAAGTGGCTTCATGGTTTGTACAGACAGTAACCCACATAATCAGTCCATCTCGAGAGTATTTCAGAGTTGATATATCTAATAAGCTTTAATCCTGTTATGCTAACAGATCTTTTACATCACATTAGTGCAGTGTGCTGTCATGTTCTCTGTTTATACTCAGAGTACTTTTTTTTGGTTTTATCTATGATAAAATGAAATATAGCTGAAATAAAATATAAATCAGATCAAAACTTATCCAAAATATTTAAATAAAATTAAAAAGTAATCAGAAGTATTAACATTAATACAACAAACCCAAATAAAAAAAAGAAATAGAAGTCTAAATATAAATATAAAAAAAAAACTAATAGTATGACAAAAGCACACAACAAAAACTACAATTCAAATGAAACCTGAAGATATAAATGTAAATGCAAAATTATGTAACAGTACATAAATAACACTACAACTACACTGATTTATATGAGAAGCAGCAATACAATACAATTAAGTCAATGTATTAAAATGTTAGTAAAACACATTGTTAATGCACTGCTCTTGTAAAAATGTGATATCCTATCCTAAACAATCTCAAAAACAGAGAAAAACTTCTAATAGTTCAATGCTCACTGTTTTCTAGTGTCATTTTGTTTAAGCTGTTAAATCGGTTATTTGTTTGTTTAAATAAATAAATAAATAAATAAATATTTATACATTAACAACAAATATGAATGAATAAAAATTAAATATAAATATTTAATAAATAAATACAATTATTTTAATAAATACAATTATTTAAACAAATATTTAAAAAATATATTAATTAATTTGTTCTCATTATTTTGGACATTACCATCAACAATAATGTAAAAATTTTCATTGACTAAGATATGCCATTATATGGCATTATACACTACCAGTCAAATTTTTTGAACTTAATGTTTTTCAAAGAAGTCTTTTCTGCTCACCAAGCCTGCATTTATACCTGACGTACAGCAAAAAAATAAAAAACATTTTTACTATTTAAAATAACGGTTACTATTTGAATATATTTTAAAATGTAATTTATTCCTGTGATTTCAAAGCTGTATTTTTAGAATTAAAAATCTTACTGTTCAAAAACTTTTGACTGGTAGTGTACCTGTGCCACTCATCACACCATTTAAATTAAATGAATGAATATAACATGTCATATTAAAAGATTTCCATCAAGAAAATTTAGTTTTTAAAATTACAAAATAAAAAGTTAAAAAAAACAGCAAATGTGACCTTTGACCCCAATGGTCACAAAGTTAGGCATCTCTGAATCTCTTTATAAAAAATAAACATGCAGTAATTCCCAGTTTGTGACCTTTCCTTCCCGCTGACTTATACGACCGGCCCGCGACTGGATAGACGTGGGACTTCCTGCATGTGTGCGTGTCAGGGTCTGTGCCGCTGGGAAGTTAATTGCGGTTGGTTTTTCAGTCAGCCCTGGACAGCTGTGAAGAGAGCTGCGGCGGTTGTACCGCGGTCAACAAGC
>NC_133384.1:30219121-30243672 GCF_049309525.1 Garra rufa
CTGTTCTGGTGATATCACTCTTAGCATAGCCTAGCATAGATCATCGAATCCTATGGGACCAATAGCATCGCGTTCAAAAATGACCAACGAGTTTCGATATTTTGATATTTCCTATTTAAAACTTGACTCTTCTGTAGTTATATCATGTACTAATACTGGCAGAAAATTCAAAGCTTTCTAGGCTGATAAGATTAGGAACTACACTCCCATTCCTGCGTAATAGTCAAGGAAGTTTGCTGCCGTAATATGGACGCAGCAGGCGCAGTAATATCACGCAGCGCCTGAAATTAGTTCCCAGCTAGGTAACTTCCAATGTGATGAAGTTAGCATTTCCACATGTTCTGCGTGATTTTACTGCACCTGCTTCGGCCATATCACGGCAGCAAACTTCCTTGACTATTACACAAGAATGGGAGTGTAGTTCCTAATCTTATCGGCCTAGAAAATCACAGCTTTACATTTTCCGCCGGTATTAGTACATGATATAACTACAGAAGAGTCAAGTTTTAAATAGGACAAATATTGAAACTTGTTGGTCATTTTTGAACACGATGCTATTGGTCTAATAGGATTCAATGATCTATGCTAAGCTATGCTAAAAGTGATATCGCCAGAACAGGAGAACGGCTAAATGGATTTCAAAGCGGTAAAACTCAACTTATTAACTCACGGAGAGTTAGAGAATGAGCCTATTTCCAAAAAAAGTGGAGTGTTCCTTTAGGTAAACATCATTCTAGTTAATGGATTGACATTGGTGGGCCTCGAACCTGCAACTTTTGGGTTCCCGACCAAAGATCTTTCACTAAAAGAGTCATGGAGAACTCCTTCCTAAAACTTGAGGAGCAATTCTGACTAAATGTCACAACAAATACGAAAGATAACTACGTAAAGATAAATGGTGGTCAGAACTGCTTAGACTCAGATATCGGACTCAAAAATCTAACGCATGCGGCAGTTTTGACGACTGCTTGACACAAAATGGATGACAGCTTCAAACGCCATTGATTCACTCAAAAATTCCCATTTATCAAACCCAATATGCAATGTCAGCTCTCAGCGACGTAACCTTCAAACCTTGTGGACTTTATTTCAATACAAAGGAGCGTATAGGAAATATCCGACGTGCAAACAAACTACTGAGTTGAGTTTGGCAAAACACAAGAGCATTAGAGCGGATGATACGCAGTCAACATATCGAAATTATTCCTAACGTTTCAAGCAGCAGTATCTGATTATTACGCACCGCACAGACATGCACAGACACACATGCGCGGTCACGGTGTCAGCACACACTGAGATGCGCGGTGGTTCTGACTGTGCCTGTAGGGGAAGATCAGTTCCGGTAAGTGGGTTACGACAGTCCTCTCCAGACAGCGGCACAGCAAGCAGCTAAATGATCAAACAGAGGGGGATTTGCCTCCTGTTCAGGGGGATTGGTAAGTGGAACAGGGCCGTGAAACATATACTACAATTAGTCTGGAAACTTGCTCCCCCTAGGTCAAAAGGATTACATCAGGTTTTTTTTTTTTTTTTTGGTCAGGTTTGAGCCATATTAGTAAAGTACTATTGAAATGCTGCAATTGCTGCAAAAGCATGCATAGTATATTATATATAGTACAACTATATATAATATAATAAATTACATTTATTAAAATTTTATATAAATGATTAAACAATATTATAAAAACACATATTACTATATCCTGCAATGTTATATACTAGTATATATTTTAATATATTTTTATTAATATATAATATATTAAGTTGTTATACTACATTGTCTATAATTTTACATATAATTTTTGTTGATATATTATATAGTGCAACTATATTTTAACATTAATTATATAAATAAAAAATATTAAACTTATAATTTATAGAATTTATTATAATTTAGTATTCAATGTTATTAAATAATGTGTACCATGTTGCTATATTATATAATATATATATATATATATATATATATATATATAGTGCCACTATAAGTATAAATACACTGAAACAATATAAATATTATAAGTACATAATTTGTTACATCATATACTAGTATATTATATATTGTACAATTATAATATGATATAATTACATTTTTAAATATAAATCAGAAAACAATATAAGTATTACAGTACTATTAAAATAGTAAATAGAAGTTATAGTATTTCCACGTTTTTTTTTTCTTTTTTGATTTTTTTTAAAGAGAAAATCAGAATTGACAAACAATGATGGTGAGAACAATGGAGAGAAAGGTACAAAAAAGTCACAAAACCACAAAATCCTTTATACTCCATGTAATTTCTACACTGTGGTCAGTGCAACTGACACCCAATGCAAAAAAAGTCACAGTTTAAATTAATGCAAATCAAAGACTTTCTGCAGAACATTTTATAGTATGTAAAGGGAAGCAAGAGATAAAGAAAGAGAGAGAGAGAGCAACGAGACTTTTAGGGTAACGCCTCCAGCTTTCATTTTAATTAGTTTGATTGTGCATTAAATCATCAGATCCTGAAATAATAAGAGAACTGCACCTTTCCTCTCTTTCATCACCATCCTAAGGGTTGTTCCAGAAAAATATGTGCCACAATAAAACTGGCCTGTATAGAGGGACTAAATTTATACCTTGTATTTAGCGAGACATTTCTGGACGTTTCTCTTAGTTAAAGACCCAGGGAGGGCGTCTGCTGATGTGCGGTTGATCTAATCTGAGTTCTGCAACTAGCATTGTGTTTTACGGGCTGAAGTTGTAGCAGCCGATCCATCATGGGCCAAGCAGGGCCGGCCGCTGGCTGGACAATACGTCAAGAAAACACCTCAATGATTCTTTAGTGACTGATGCCAGTGTTCAAGAGTTTGAATAATAGTGTCTCATCGACTACTAGTAGGGATTCAACCTGCTAACTTTGTGTAAGCAGCTTGGATCCTTCACTACTGAGCCACTATCTCTTCTGTGTGACTGAGTCACTGCTCATGCTCCTGGGCATTTAACAGCACAGAGAGGTGGAAAGATTCACTTACTACTTGTAAGTCTCCGAACGGATGTATTCAAAGACATGAGAGATGCCCAACTGGAACTGGTCTGCGATGGGAGTCACCCAGGAGTTATTCTCAGCCTTAAACACCTGCTTTGGGCCTGTCAGGTCCAGGTTACCTACAGACAAAGAGAAAGAGAGAGAGGAACAATTAGAGATTAACAAAAAGTGAAGGAGGGAACAGGTAAGATCAGACAAGGAGAGGAGGGGAGACAAAAAAGGCCAAAGTTTAGTAAGAGTTTTAATGTTTTTTTTTAAAGACGTCTCTACTCTCACCAAGTCTGCATTTATTTGAGCCAATGTACAGAAAAAACAGCAAAATATTAAAATATTATCACCATTTTAAATAACCGTTTTCTATTTTAAAATGTAATTTAAAGCTGAACTTTCAGTCACATGATCCTTCAGAAATTATTCTAATATTCTGATTTGCTGCTCAGAAAATGTTTATTATAATTATTATTATTATTATTATTAATATTATTATTATGTTGAAAACAGCTGAGTGTAAATTTTTTATTTTTTCAGGGTCTTTTAAGAATAGAAAGTTAATTTGATAAGCTAATTTATCTGAAATAGAAATCTTTTGTAACATTACAAATGTCTTTATCATCACTTTTGATTAATTTAAAGCATCCTTGCTAAATAAAAGTATTAATTTCTATAACCCCCGTCCCCCCAAAAATATACTGACTCCAAGAGAGAAATGAGAAGACAACATGATATGATACAAAAGTAAATGAGAGAAAAGAAACAAGAAATGCGAAAAGAGACTCAATGAGATGAAATTAGATCATACAAAACAAGTAATTTAGACAAAAAGCAAAAAAAAAAAAAAAAAAAAAGAGACTAGATGAAAAGAAAAGACGAGAAGAGACCAGTTGAGATGAGATGGGAAAAGAAAAGAAAAAACAAACAAGATATTGGGGGTTGACAAATATATGTTTTTCGGGTCAATGTCGATACCGATTATTACAGGTCAAGTAGACCGATAACCGATATTTTGAAACAACATACATGTCTGGTGTAAAAATGAAAACTGATATTAAAAAAAGTAATGCACAAAATTAAAATAACAAGGGCTCTGACGAAAATTGTCTTTAAATGCTTTTAAATTATTTTATCGGCAAATCAGTTTTGAAAGTGACCGATAACAATGTATGTATCAGCCATGCCGATAATTGGTCGACCACTACTTATTTATAATTTGAACATTTTCTTTTTTACACCAGACATATATGTCAGTTTAAAAATATTGGTTATCGGTCTACTTAATCTGTAATAATCGTTATTGGCCTTGAAAAACATCTTGGTCGACCCCTAATAACAAGGGCTCTGTAGGCATCGATAGCTTCGTGGTTAGTGCACCAACATATAGCACAATTGTGTTTGTGCCAACCAGAGTTCGATTCTCATCTTGACATCCTTTGCTGATCATGCCCTCTCTCTCCACCCACTGCTTTCCTGTCTGCTCTCTACTGCCCTATCCAACATAGATATAAAGCCTATAAATACAACTTTAAACAAATAAAAAACAAGGGCTCTGACAAAAACTTTCTCCAAATGATTTTAAGTTATTTTTCAGCAAATCAGTTTTGGAAATGGCCGATACCGATAACTATAAAAATGCGCAATATCGGGGACAATAACTGGCCAGGACGATAATTGGTCGACCCCTACTTGTGATTCTTAATTTTGACACTTATTTTCATTTCTACACGAGACAAATTTGTCAGTTTAAAATATCAATTATCGGTCTACTTGGTCAGTATCGGTATCAGCATTGGCCCTAAAAAACACATTGCTTTGCTGTTAGTGTGACATATTGCACACAATCGTGTTTGCACTAACCAGAGTTTAATTCTTGTTTCGTTCCTTTGCCAATCCCACCCCCCTCTCCACCCAATGTTTTCCTGTTTGCTCTCTACTGTCCTATCCAACAAAGGCATAAAAGCCAATGAATATAAAGGGACTTTTTAAATTATTTTATCGGCAAATCAGTTTTGAAAATGACCGATACTGATAATCATAAAAATGCACAATATCGGACCAATAATTGGCCAGGCCAATAATCAGCGGTCCGCTTCTTGTTATTCTTAATTTTGACATTTATTTACATTTTTACACTAGACATATGTGTCGGTACAAAATATCAGTAATTGGTCTACTTGATCTGTAATAACTGGTATCGGCATCGGCCCTGAAAAACACAAATTGGTCATCCCCTAATAACAAGGGCTCTGTCAGCCTCGATAGCCTCATGGTTAGTGCTACATATAGCACAATCATGCTTACACCAACCTGAGTTCAATTCTCATCTCGAGGTCCTTTGTCGATCTCACCCCCTCTCTCCACCCAATACTATCTAACAAAGGCATAAAAGGGATCTGACAAAAACTTTCTTTAAAGGCTTTACATTATTTTATCTGCAAATCGGTTTTAAAAAAGTGACTGATACTGACAACCATGAAAATGGTTAACAATGTCGGCATCAATAATCAACCAGGCCGATAATAAGTAGAGGTCGACCGATATTGGTTTTTACCGATACCGATAGCTAGGTTGGACCTCACTGGCCGATACCGATTAATTAACCGATAGTTTTTGAAAATGGATACTGAACAGCATTTAAAATAGCGATGTACTATTTTTTTTTTTAAATACTAAACCATACTTTGTAAATGAGTAAAAATATTATTTATTATACATTGATCATTTAAGTTATTTCATAGTTCATTAATGTTAATAAAATATCAGTAAATGTTGAAATGAACACACTCTAACAAGGAACAACACTTCTATTCTACAGCTTTCATTAATCTTAGTTGATGTTACAAATGGGCTCATTGTCATCTTTACATTTTAACAATATGTAAAATTGCAGGTTCTATGCTTTTTGTTTATATTTGCCATCTTAAAATTAAGATTCAATTTAATTACGATTTTCAATATCAACTAAATATAACCATGCGTCACATTCTCAGTTTTCAATGCACATGGCACCATTTTCATATAAATTTTATATAAAATTTATTTTGTGCAAAAATTACTTTATTATTTTTTTTTATTATATAAGCAGGCTACTTTTTTAACATTTACTTATTTTAAATAAGCATTCTTTAAGTGTCGGCAAGTTTACAGAAAATAGTTTTCTTTTTCGTTTGATTATTACTGATGAGATCACAGACAGTCGCTGCTTTAACAGGCTGCATTCAAGCGAATGCACAGATTTATTTCGATGTATCAGATGTTTTGTCCTGCTCTGAAAACATAACTGACTGTGTGTACATCGAAAGTATTCGAAAATCCATGTGCATTTAACCTCATCTGCAAACAAGCTTTTTAAGACGAACAAACACAAAGAGAAAGTGAAAGTCCGTCAGTGCGCGAGTTTAGTGCATCTAATAGTACTGCATTACAAACAGCAGAAATGAAGGCATATCTAAAGTAAAATACTGCGATTGAAAACTCACTCTGTCAAACAATGCACAGGTAGCTCAAAGTGCAAATTCTGTGCAACGAAGCCTGCCGCGTTTCTGGCGCGCACACGTGCCATGTGCGGGAAAAACACAAGCTCAACCGGACAAAAGTGCAGCGCTGCGTTGCGCGGACAACTCGCAGGCATCTCTTTCTCACACACACACACACACACACACACACACACACACACACACACACACACACACACACACACAAGACGCGTCGCGTGTAGTTCAAGCAGAAATCTAAAACAGTTTATTTAATCACCAAACGGGCAAATGTTTACCTCCAGAAAGATAAAAAAAACCAGCAAAGGTTAGTCTAGACAGATCAAACGGAAAGAGAAAGTGCGATCTATATCGTTAATTGCAGCCATTTCAGAAACAATGTCTTTTCTGTTTTACATTTATGTTTAAATATTATTTGTTTGTGTTTTGTTTCAGTTTAATATATTAATTACGAAAGAAGTTTGTGTTATTTGTAAATGTCGGACGTGGTATGAATAGGACGAAAATACGCCGGGAGAATTGGAGAAGGTCAGACACAATTTTTGACCACTTCGTACGTTTTTATTTGTGGAAAATCCCTCTTTAAACGAATTTCGTTTTGTATAATTTTTATCTTAATTTCTAATATATATTTTTGTTGATCAGAGTTATTTAAATCAAATAAGAACAGGAAAATGGCATTGTGAAATGAAGTGCGTAACAAGTGCGTAACCTATGCTTTAAGGGCCTGAAGAAAAGGCTAAAACATAAATTATAGTTCTATATGAACCATACAGACATTATTAGCGCTACAGAAATACAAATATTTTGCTGAAATGCACAATACTCAATCTTACAGCCCAGGGTCAAGTCTTTATGAACATTAACAATGATTTTGGACAGATATGGTGTAATGTAAAACTATGGCTCGCTGTGACTCGGCAGGATTCTTTCGGCTGAATGAACAAAGTTTGCTTTGTCATGTCGCATCTTTAAATCTACAACTTTGCTGGCTAAAAATATGACTTTAAATCAATACAAATATATGGTAATAATCCTGACATTAAACATTGGTCTGTGGCTTAACCTCTACTCTAAAACAGCGGAGCATGAGCGCTTCAGCAAAGAACGCAACCCGGAAAAACTATCGGCAAGGGTTTTTGCCGATAACCGATAGTTCGGCCAATCAACTATCGGTGCCGATTAATCGGCAAAACCGATAGATCGGTCGACCTCTAATAATAAGTTGTCCCCTTATTGTTATTCTTAATTTAAATTTTTACACCCAACATATATGTCTGTTCAAAATATCGGTTATCAGTCTACTTGGCCTGTAATAATCTATCGACACCAGCCCTGATAAACACCTTCTGCTCGACCACTAATAACAAGAGCTCTGTCGGCATCGATAGCCACCCAATGCTTTTCTGTTTGCTCTCTACTGTCTTATCCAACAAAGGCGAAAATGACCAATAACGATAACCATAAAAATGCGCAATACTTGCGCCAATAATCGATACCTGGTCAACCCCTACAGGATATGCAATGAGAGAAAAGAGAAATAACAGACAAGACAGAAGATAAGAAGAGACCAGATTAGAAGAGAGAAAATATGAAAAAGAGAAGGAACTAGAAAGAAACTAAATGAGACAACAGAACAGACATAACAAAAGAGGACAAGAGACGAGACAAGAAGAGATGACGTGTGATGACACGAGACCAGAGGAGAACCAGTTCACAGTGTGCAGATGAAACAGTCCAGGTCAAAGTGCTAATGTGGCTCATCTCAGCTCACAAGGGGGCTAATTAAATAGTTTCTGATTAGCAAGTGTTGAGCGGCCTGTCAAAGAGGGGGTGAAATTAAACCTGGACCCCAGCACACAATGACACACCTCACAAACGCAGTCAGACACGACCGTTAGTGTAAATCAGCCTTGAACCTAAAAGACCTGGACGGCAGACCTAAATGTCCAACTATTTTAGATCTCAGCGCTCGACCAGATGTCTGCTTGGTTCAGTTTCCTCCCTCCTCTTCCTCTTTTCATATAACAGTTTAAAGCATCAGCTTTACACATGAGATATTCTGAATGGTAAAGATTGTCTATCTGTCTTCTTTGCACAGTCTCATTCACATCCCTCGCTTTTTTCTCCTCCTTTCCTCTTCCTTTCCTGCTCTTGGCATGTGCGCTTGGTTGCTCCTTGTTAGCCGGGCTCCTCTCTCTCACACATACACACGGCGGCAGTGGTTTTAACGAGGCCGGTCTGTGGAGTGGGATTACAGGGACATGACAGAGGGGTCCTAATAAGCTACACACAGGAAGAGTCTCCCCTACAGAGTGCACAGGACAAAGACCTGCTGACCAGAGCATTCACACACACCTAGAATGCCAGTAAACAATTGGCAATTGCCAAAACACTACAGAATTCATAAAAGTAATATTTGTAAACAATGTTCTTCCCATGCAAAACTCTCAGTGATGCTGTTAGTGAGTGGTTAAGGGTGTTGCTATGTGCTTACTAAACAGTTCTGAGTGTTTCTAAGTGTTCAAATGCAGTTAGGGTGCTAGGGTGATTGCTATAGGGTTGCTAGCATTTTTGCTACTGTGACCAGAACATCTTAGTAAATGCACAGCAATGCACTAAATAACAAGAGTTAAAACTCTTCAGTCATGCTTCTAGTGATTGGTTGAGAGTTGCTAGGGTGTTCTGAGTGGTTGTTAGCACATCACTATGTGGCTGTGAATTTTTGCTAAAGCGACCAGAACATCTGTACTCAGTGGTTGTTAGCATCTCATTATGCGGTTGCTAGCATTTTTGCTTAGGGTTGCCACCAGTCCCTTAAAATACGGAATCGTATAATATACGAAATTGCGCGTCCCGTTTTGAATCAATACGGGACGGGTTTTTTTTTTTTTTTAAAGCAGCGTCTCATAAAGCCAGCCGCAGTTCAGAAAAACACGGTCAAGCCAGCCGCGATTGATTTTAAGTGTGCGCACATATTACAGTGATTACAGTAGTTTCAGAAACAACACAGAGAGAACGCGCTTGCAGAGCGCTTTTCATTTAGACGCCCAGGACTGAGAGATAATACTACAAAATTCTTGTGAATTTTTACTTACTTATTTATTTGCATTTCTGCTTTAATATCCGTTTTATTTATTGGTGTACTTGACGGTTCTTTTCTGAGAAATGGGACATTATTAGACTTTAGAGTCTAATAAATAGAAAAAAACAAAACAATGATCAGTTCTTATTCAGGACGTCCCATATTATATGCAAAACTCATATGAAACCTTTTTACTGCAGCATTTTTGAGATATGGGACATTATTACATTTTAACGGGGTATATAGAAATAGACCCCATTTCTAAAAAGTAGAAAAAAACAATGATCAGTTCTTATTCAGGACGTCCCATATTATATGCACAACTCATATGAAACCTTTTTACTGCAGCATTTTTTAGATGACAACCCCCCCCCCCCCATCGGCCGAATTCGTCCCTTATTTTTGGGTATTAAAAGTGGTAACCCTATTTTTGCTAGAGTGTTTGATTTGACCACAACTTCTTAGCAAATGCACAGCATTGCACTAAATAACACTCAAGCAAAACTCTTCAGTCATGGTGCTTGTGGGTAGTTGGGAGTGTTGCTAGGGTGTTCTAAATGGCTGTTAGCACGTCGCTATGCAGTTGCTAGCACTTTTGAGCACAACAAAGCATTAAATAACACTCAAAACAAGTCAAAACTCTTCAGTCATGGTGGTAGTGAGTGGTTGAGTGTGCTGCTATTCTGTTGCTAAGGCGTTGCTAGGGTGTTCTGAGTGGTTGCTAGCATGCCACTATGCAGTTGCTAGCATTTGATTCTGATCAGAACTACTTAGCAACCACACAACAACGCACTAAAATAACATTGTCAAAACTCTTCAGTCACGGTGGAAATGAGTGGTTGAGTGTGTTGCTATGCTGTTGCTAAGGCGTTGCAAGGGTGTTTTGAGTGGGTGTTAGCACATCGCTGTGTGGTTATTAGCATTTTTGCTACAGTGACCATACCATCTCAGCATTTGCACAGGAATGCACTAAATTACACAGAGTCAAAACTCTTCAGTCATGGTGCTAGTGAGTGGCTGAGAGTGTCTCTATGCTGTTGCTATGGCGTTGCTAGGGTGTCCTAAATGGTTGTTAGCAGATCACTATGGAGCTGCTTGCATTTTTGGAATAGTGTTTGATTCTGACCAGAACTTCTAAGCAGCCACATAGCAAAACTAAATAACACTCAAGTCACTAGTCAAAACGTTTTAGTTGTGGTGCTAGTGAGTGGTTGAGGGTGTTTCTATGCTGTTGCAAGGGTGCTCTTAGTGGTTGTTAGCATGCTGCTACATGGATTCTATCATTTTTGCTAGGGCAAGATACTAAACATACTAAAAACACTCAGTCATGAAGCCAGTGAGTAGCTGAAGACATTGCTGTAAAGTTGTGGTGTGGTTTTGGAGCATTGTTATGCAATTGCTAAGGTGTTCTAAGTGGTTGAAAGTGCAATACTATGCGTTTGCTAGCATTTTTACTAGTGTTTGATTTTGACACCTTAGAAAATTTGAATTCCCAGTAGGAACTTTTAAGTGGAATGCCTTCCTAAGTCGGGGTTCCAACACAGAATCTCAGAGGAATCGCAACAACTCCAACTTCCGAATCCAATATGGCTGCTCAGTGCATCAACAGAAGAGAAACAGCAGCAATATATTGTTTATTGGCACTTACGTTTGTATGTGTCTCAATAAACTCATTTTTATGTGTTTTTAATTCAATAACAATGGACGCGTCCATCTTGGTTTTCTGACTTTTCAACTGGAACAAAGTCCACTTGGGTGTGATGTCATTCCCAGCTCCGACATCTGACTTCCGAGGAAAATCGAACACAACAAAAGCAGTTGCTTGCAACAGGCTGAAATCACACCATATACAACCATCCACTGTGCAGGACCACTGATTTGGTGTAGAAGGACATTTATATGACACTTGAGGTGAGTCTTGACATAATGCCAGAATACACTAGAATCGTAGATTAAATTGTTGGAATGGAACAAGACAGGAGGAAAAACTACTGTCAGAAGGGCAGTCAGTGTGTGTGCGTCTATGTGTGGAGGTTTTCCCAAAGTGAAGGCACTCAGGTAGAGAGGAGTTCGACCTCAGTTGACCCCAGCATTACAACACTGTTGGTCAGTGCGGTATGATCCAACTCAGAGCTTCCAGCCAATCACACAAGAGATGTTTAATCTGCAGCCAATTAAAGCGCACAGCTGCATCCAATGTGTAAGAGTTGGTTTTTTTCTGTTTAAGGAATGTGTGTATAGTTTGCACTCCCATCAACCAATCATTGCCCTCTTGTTTTAAGATCAAACTTTGATTAGCTGATAGGAATACATATATAGTGGATGTTGATCCAAGAACATGTTGATGTCTTACCAAGTTCAGGAGGCAGTACAGTGAGTCTGTTCCCTTGAATGTGAAGTTCCTTCAGCTGAGCCAGGTCTCCAATCTCTTTGGGTAAAGAGATGAGGTCATTGTCCCTCAAACTCAACTGAAAAGAAGACATTGTCAATATTTTTGGAAACAACTTGTAATCAAAATAATCAATCTTATTTACTTTCTTAAAGGAGAAGTACACTTCCAGAACAAAAATGTACAGATAATTTACTCACCCTTTTGTCATTCAAGATGTTCATGTCTTTCTTTCTTTAGTCGTAATGAAATATTTTTTTTTGAGGAAAACATTTCAGGATTTATGTCCATATAGTGGACTTCTATGGTGCCCCCGAGTTTGAACTTCCAAAATACAGTTTAAATGCAGCTTCAAAGAGCTCTAAATGATCCCAGACATTTAGAGCCCTTTGAAGCTGCATTTAATCTTTAAGTTCAAACTCGGGGGCACCATAGAAGTCCACTTTATGGACAGAAATCTTGAAATGTTTTCCTCAAAATAATTAATTTCCTCATGACTGAAGAAAGAAAGACATGAACATCTTGGATAACAAAGGGGTGAGTAAATTATCTGTAAATTTTTGTTCTGGAAGTGAACATTTTTAAATGTTTATGTCCTTCTCAAGCATTATTTATAGACTTCCATTGCAAATGCGGTACTGTACACTTCATTTTTGATTGCTTTTACAAAGTCGAAATGACGTGGGTGGTAATTGACAGCATCTCATAACACTTGTATTCTAAAAATCCTGGGTGTAATTACACCCATATTTTAACGCAACACCAAACCAAAATAGTTGAATAATATTTTCAGGTTTAAAGTTGTAATTATCAGCTGTTTTATGTGTCTGTGACCCCGCATCGAGTCCGATCTTAGCGAGCACAGGGGTGAAGATCAGCCTCTAAATCACCTCTCACCACATCTGATAAAGAACACACGCTGCGGAGAATAAATCCAACACACACGGCACAGAGCGCCGCCACAAAAGCAATTGATTTCAGAGGGAATTTAGATAAATTACTCACTATCTGTAGCTTGGCCAGCTTGCCGATGTCTGGGGGCAAAATCTCAAAATCGTTGTCACTGAGATAGAGCGCGCGGAGGGTGGCTGAAATGAGAGAGAGAGAGATTGTGTGTGTGTGTGTGTGTGTGAGAGAGAGAGAAGTATTGCAAACACTGATCAATAGAAACAGTCATCTCTGATTGATACAGCATGGCTACAATATTACACTCAAATACACATGCAATATCAACAGATCGACAAACAGCATCAAATACACACTCACACTGTGTCCATGAGCGCCATATGGGATAAACACATTGGCATACATTCAGTAAAGCAATAAACATTTAAATACACAATGTATTTTGATAATCTGGTACTTGGATTTTTAAAAAACCCACCCAATTTATGTCCATTTGGTGTTCTGATTGGTTAAACCAACAGCAGCCAATCATATCCATTTCAACTTGCTTTAGAAGTCAATATCTCATCCGATATGACAGCCACTCCAAACACCAGTGATAAATGGAGGTTTTGGAGCGTATGTCTGTGTGTGTGTGTGTGTGTGTGTGTGTGTGTGTGTGTGAGTGTGGTCTGGTATTCATCACGTTGTGGGGACCAAATGTCCCCATAAGGATAGGAATACCAGTAGATTTTGACCTTGTGGGGACATTTCTCAGGTCCCCATGAGGAAACAGGCTTATAAATCATGCACAATGACTTTTTTTGAGGAAGTAAAAGTTTGCACAATCTCCTGTGAGGGCTAGGTTTAGGTGTAGGGTAGGGTTAGGGCGATAGAAAATACGGTTTGTACAGTATAAAAACCATTACGCCTATGGAATGTCCCCATAAAACATGTAAACCAGTGAGTGTGTGAGTGTGTGTGTGTGTGTGTGTGTGTGTGTGTGTGTGTGTGTGTGAGAGTGTGTGTGTGTGTGTGTGTGTGTGTGTGTGTGTGTGTGTGTGTGTGTGAGTGTGTGAGTGTGTGTGTGTGTGTGTGTGTGTGTGGTTAGAGATCAGAGACCTTGATTAATGTTAAGATGGTGCTTTCATTATGTGGCTGCCATTAAAATAACGTGTTATTAGAGCCCATCACTGCTCATCAGTGTCCTCTAACAGGACCAGCTGATTGGACTGATGAGGATTATGATGATGATGATGAAGATGATGAAGATGATGAAGTTAACGGTTATTTTGTTTGCATATTGTTAGTAGGTTGTCTGGTTCTCATTGCAGTTTATTCTGCTAAAGAAGCAGTGCATGGAATGCAAGCAACCACAATTTGTTGTTGTTTAAGTGGGTAAATCTGAAATCAATAATTCCACAATAAACAATAAACAAATGGAAATTAGGGTAAAATTTCTGACTTTGTGGTCACAATTTCAGGCTGTATAAAAAATAATCAAGCACGGACACAAAACCCACTACGACAAAAGTTTAACTCAATGGCCATTTTTATTCCTTATATTTAAATAAGATCTTTTAAAGGTCCCATATTGTACACATTTATGGAGGTTTATTTTAGTTGTTGATGTCCTTAAGAGTATATATTTGCGGTATAAGTGCCAAAATCCATCTCAATATATTTTTACAGCTCCTTTTTTAGGAGCACTGTCAAAAACAGGTCGATTTTGGCCCATCTAATTAATATTCATGAGCCTCTCTTCTGATTGGCCTGTTGTTTTCTGAGTGACGCACAGCCAGGCCAACCACAGGTAACTACGGTCATGTATGCTGTAGCCTAGCCCAGAGCCATAGAGAGAGCCTAGCTTGCTGATACTCAACAGGATATTTCAGAATGATCATTAATGTTTTTTCTTTTTCAAACACCGAATGCAGTAAGCTACATAACTGTTGCTTTAGTAAAGCCCCTTTCACAATGCGCGCTGATTCTGGAAAATTACGGGAACGAGCGCTGTGTGAACAAAAGCCAGAACCATAAAGGCAGTGTTGTAGTGATGATGCACGTTATCATGCGACTCTTCACGATGAAAAAATACGTGCAAAGTGGAATGAAGCGGCGATCGGGCAGAGCCAGCTCCTCACTATCAGCGCTGAAGCACAGTTTGTTCAGGTTAGTTTCAGTTTAGTGAAACGTACGCGTCGCATTACACCTCACATCCAAACGTCAAATGTCTTTATGGGTTGTGTGTAAAGCACGCACAGATTCCGGAAAACAACTGTGAATGAACCAAATCAAACAACTCCGGAACAAATCATGGGACACATTATCCGTGTATTTACCGCAATCGCTGTGTGAAAGAGGCTGAAGTTGACGTGCCACTGGTCTCTTATATTCACGTTGTTCTGAAGCCTGTGCAATGATGTAGTTTCGACATCTATCGACTGAACAGGGTTTTCTCGACTTGTTTTCGTGTTGTTGTTGCTTAGCAATGTTATGGGCACGATATTGTCTGGGTTTGACAAAAGGAGGGTGGGACGTGATTGGTGCTCGGGGTGGTGACTGAAGGCGGTGAGTAGATCGGACGTCACATCTTTGCGGAAGTCACAGTGGCTCGTGAAAATGAACAGCTACTTTAAGCAGGCTGTGTGCAGTTTACTGTGGATTGACTGTTTTGAAACTCATATGGTAGTTACATAGCCCCTAGACCTCAGTTATCGTGAAAAAAGCCAGGAAATTTCGATTTTGACAATATGGGACCTTTAAATCTCCAAAAATGTTAGTTGACGTTTTGTTTTTAATCCATCTAATCATCAATAAAGTCTAACAGAAAAAATATCATGAATGTTGCTTCATTAGATTAAATCGTGCTAACAAAAACAAAAAAAGGGAAGTGCAACTGATTTATTTATTTATTTATTTGATTGATTTACAGTTGTTTTTAGGATTCTTTGATGAAAAGAAACTTCAAAAGAACAGCATTTGAAATAGGAATATTTTGTAATATTATAAGTCTTGACTGTTTTTTTAACCAATTTAATGCATCCTTGTTGAATAAAAGTATTTATTTCAAAAATTAAAAACAACAACAAAAAAACTACTAACCCCAAAAAGCAGTGTAATTTAAATCTGTAATTTAAAGACGTTTTTGAAAGTTGGAAAAAGAAGCTTAGTTATAATATAGGAAATATTCCAGTCATTAAAGCAAATTAAATCAAATTAAATTAATTTTTAATTCAATTAAAATAAAACCTGTGCACTCTGACATGTGTAAAATTGCTAGCCAATCAGGACTGAGCTACATTTTTACATTTCTTCTCATTTTAGTATAGAATATGAATCAAAAAGTCCATGAATGGTCTTTTGTTTTGAATTATTAAGATTTCAGGTTCTACCAGTAATACAGTGGTCGCCAAAATTATTCGAAAACTAGTATTTTCACCAGCTAAAAATGGTTTTAAGTCAGTTATTCCTATCTTTTGCTGTAGTGTGTCAGTAGGAAATATTAGTTTACACTTCCAAACATTCATTTTGCCATTAATTGTAATAATCCAGTCAGATTTTTGTTTGCACAAGGAGTCTGAAACAGCAAGTGCTCCACACAGAGATCTGATCTCATCATTATCCACTCTGTCTGGAATGACAAGAAGAAACAGAACGAACTGAGACAGACTAAATCCAGAAGAACTGTGGCAACATCTCCATTTTGCTTCAAGAGACCTACCTGCAAAGCTACCTGAAAAACTATGCGCAAGTGCACCTAGTGCAAAAGCTTTAAATGCAGAAGAAGGGCACACCAGATGTTGATTTAATTTAGCTAATAGAAGTTAATTGATAAAGAAAATCTATTTATAACATTATCTTTGACAGCAACCTCATTTTACAGCATTTTTACACAATCATTTTAACAGTACTGTAGATTTGCTGGTAGGTCTCTTGAAGCATCTTGGAGACTTTGCCACAATTCTTCTGGATTTAGTCTGTCTCAATTTGTTCTGTTTCTTCATGTCATTCCAGACAGACTGGATGATAATGAGACCAGATCTATGTGTGGAGATCCTGATCCTCCTTGACTTGTGCAAACAAAAATCTCACTTGATTATTACAATTAATGGCAAAATTAATGTTTGGAAATGTAAACTGATATTTCCTACTGACACACTACAGCAACAAATAGAAATAACTAACTCAAAACAATTTTTCAGCTGGTGAAAATACTACTGTTCTAATATCTTTGGCCACCACTGTAAATTGTGTGTGTTACAGACTTACTAAGGTAAAAGAAATTCCCAGGCAGTGAGGACTCGTTCAGGTTGTTGTATGTCAGATCCAGAACCTCCAGCGCCGGAAGAGATCCGAACCCCCGCGGAAGAGTGCTCAACCTGTTCATCCTACATATGAAGACAATAACAAGCCATTTTAACCAAATCATCAGCTTCAAACACAAACTACACATACACTAAAACACCCGTCAATTCTTGACACCCATTGAAAATCCATTGACTCAGAGACATGAGACAGAGACAAGCAGTCCGCACAGATCCATCTCACTGATTGTGATTGATATTTAAAACGCAACACAGATTTATAACACAGCTCAAGCGATCTACTCACATTTATAACCTCAAAGTTAAAAACACAGGAGTCCGAAAGTCTGAGATCAGTAGTGAAAATTTTGAACTTTACTAATTTAATTAAAAAAAATTTAATTTTTGCAAATTATCAGCACACCCATTCGAATTAAATATTTCTTTCACTTATTAAAGGAATTTTTTGTAATTTTATCTCCTTTTTTGTAAGTTCATGGATTTAAATTACACTACCGTTCAAAAATTTTAGCTCAGAAAGATTTTTTTAAAAAGAAATCAAACACTTTTATTCAGTAAGGCCACAGTAAAGACATTTATAATGTTACGAAAGATTTATGAAAGAAAAATGTATCAGTTTCCACTAAATATTTAAGCAGCACAACTGTTTTCAATATTGATAATAATAAGAAAGGTTTCTTTAGCACCAACTCAGCATATTAGAATGATTTCTGAAGGATCATGTGACAATGAAGACTGAAGTAATGATGCTGAAAATGATAATATATATGTGACCCTGGACCACAAAACCAGTCTTAAGTCGCTGGGGTATATTTGTAGCAATAGCCAAAAATAACATTGCATGGGTTAAAATTTTAGATTTTTTTTTAATGCCAAAAATCATTAAGAAATTAAGTAAAGTTCATGTTCCATGAAGATTTTTTTGTCAAATTCCTACTGTAAACATATCAAAATGTAATTTTTGATTTGTAATATGCATTGTTAAGAACCTAATTTGGACAACTTTAAAGGTGATTTTCTCAGTCTTTTTGATTTTTTTGCATCCTCAGATTTCTGATTTCAAATAGATGTATCTCAGCCAAATATTGTCCTATCCTAACAAACCATACATCAATAGAAAGCTTATTTATTGAGCTTGCATATGAGGTATATATCTCATTTTTGTCAAATTTAACCTTATGACTGGTTTTGTGGTCCAGGGTCACATATAAAAAACTAATTTGTAAAATTCTGTAACAGATTTGTCAAAAATATTTCATATTATTGCTGTTTTACTGTATTTTTAATCAAATAAATGCAGCCTTGGTGAGCATAACAGACTTTCAAAATAAACAAACTTTCAAAAAGTGCATATCTGAATCCTAGATTTTAAATATGGTCTCAGACTTTAACACAACACTGTTTATTTAAAAAGTTTAATGTTCAGTTGGTTCGCCAATATTAAAAATGTGTTGTGTCTGTAAATGTTAAAATCATATACGCCCTTGAAAGTTAACGGATTAAATTTCAGCTAAAAAACTTTCGACAGAGAACATGGAATCTGAAATTAGAAGTGCTCAAGGTGCCCGACGACGCGGATAAAACACAAGAGAGAGAAAAAGAGAGAGAGGGGCAGCCAAATCAGATGCTGATTAACTCTTGCTTATTTAAACATCTGTCCTCCGTCTCTTTCTTTCCTTCTTTCAAATGACACTTGGTTGCAGTGAAGACACTGAAACTTCAGCAAAGGATTTCAAAGAAACAAACAAATTGATTCCACCACATGTTTGTGAAGCAATTACCAGAGAAAGGGAATTGTTTTGACAAATGAGATCAGGATAACGGGCGGCCACACGCTCGCACGCACATCCGCACATTTGAGTCGAGAGTAGCGGCCGGGAATACAACAAGCCGGCTTATGTTTTCAAGATTATGTGTAGAAATGGTGCGTCTGACAGCAAATCGATAAAAATGTGCGGTGTCAGACGCAGGGCAGATTGTGCCGCGCTTTAATCCTGCGTGACATTGTGGAGGCTCCGCCCTCGGAGGAGAAGGAGAGCCCTCGGGATTCGGGTGGGGCTCAGGTGGGCTTTGAACACCAGGGAATGACCAGATGACCAGGGATGAAGAGAGTCAGAGAGGAAGAAGAACAAAGGAAGACAGCAGCGCTGCTACTGTCAAGGCTTCTTAACCTCACAAAGAAGGATTGAAGACCCTTCCACTGTCTCTAAAACAGATTTACTTTGATAACCAGGAGATAATATTGTCTGATTCACAAAACATACAGGAATGATGCTACAACTAGAGATAAACTTAAGCAGTTTATGCAGACAATGACATTTAAGGAGGTTTTATGACCCAAAACAAATTGTTCACATGACGTTGCTCTATATGCGTTTTTAAGCATTGTGGTTTAAAAACAAGTGAGCGCACGTAAAGATGGTGCTCATAGAAGTATTGAACCGAGTTATTTTTGCTGCTTTATAGGCCTTGAACGGTTAAATACACAAACGTCTATGGGTCAAAATGTCCGTCTTTGCTAGCATCCTCATGAACACATTAATTTAGGTCTTAAGTGAAAGCAAACAGCTGAAAAAGAAAACGCGTGTAGCAGTATATTGGATCTGGGCAGCTCTTAAAGTGACAGCAGTCTAATATTCCTGTTGTTATTTATGTTAATCAAACAACAAAAGAGAAAATCTCTTGACTAAATCACTTTTTTTAACTTTAATAAGAAGAAATATAAATTTAATTTACACAGTTAAGAATATGCAGTATTTAATTGCTTTATATATAGCATTTCTTATTTATTTTATTTGTCCTATCGCTTGTAATTAGTTTTTTTTATTATCATTTAATCGCTGACTGTTTACTTGTCTTCAGTGAGCTTGAGTTGTTTTAGTATTAGCTTTTTTGTGATATTGACACGTGACAAAAATTATGAAATTGAACATTTTTAAATGATAAAGATCTTATTTAAAGCAGAAATAACTATATTGTGATATATATGGTTACTGTGAAATAAATTACTCATATCGTGATAAAAGATTTCGGACGAGATGAAACGTCAAGAAAAAACGAGACAAGAAAAAAAGACAAAAGGAGCAATAAGAAATGAGACAAAAAAAAGAAATGATGAGACGAGACTAAACAAAAAAAACAGAACTTAAAAAAAAATTAAAATAAGGCGGGATTTGGGTTGGTCTGATCTGGGAAGCATAAAGCAAAACAAGGGAGAAGCAGAGAAGAAACAAGCCAAAAAGAGACAAAACGATCAGAAAAACTAGCATTCAAGAGTGAAAAAATATCAGAAGAGATGAGAGAAGAAGAAATGAGACAAGAGGAGATAAGAGGAGAAGAAACAAGAGGAAGGAAAGGGGAGGACTGGAAAAACAAAACAAAAAGATGCTAAGAGAAGAAAGACGAGAAAAAAAGACAAGAGGGGACATGAGACAAAAAGAGATAAGAACTGATGAGACAAAACTAAACAATAAAAAAAGACAAGAAGATAGGAAGAGATGAAAACTGAAGAGACAAAATAAAACTAAACAATAAAAAAGAAAAGAGGACAGAAACAAAAAACTGAAGAGAAGAGAAGAGAAGAGAAGAGAAGAGAAGAGAAGAGAAGAGAAGAGAAGAGAAGAGAAGAGAAGAGAAGAGAAGAGAAGAGAAGAGAAGAGAAGAGAAGGAGTGAAAAACTGAGACAGAAAGATGAAAAGAGACGAGACATCAAGAAAATGAGAAATTACAAAAAAAGAGACAAGAAGAGAAATGACGAGACGAGACAAAACAGAAAACAAAAACAAAATGAGTGAAAAGTAGACAAAACAAGTAGAAAAGAGACTAGAAAAGAAGCGATGAGACATCAGACTAACCCAAGGTTCAGATGTTTTTGAAGGCTACTGATCTGGGTTGGTCTGATCTGGGAAGCAAAAGCAAATCAAGGAAAAAGTAGACAAGAGACCAGACAAGAAGACACAAAAATATCAGAAAACTATCGTTTATGGGTGAAAAAATAGCAGAAGAGATGGGAAAAGAAGAAATGAGACTAGGAGAGATAGAAACAAGATCAAGGAAAGGGGGAGAAGTGAAAAACCAAAACAAAAAGATGGAAAGAGACACCAAAGAAAGAAAGGTGAGAAAAAAGACAAGAGGACAGATTAAACAAGAAGAGATGAAAACTTAGATAAAAAGAGAAGAGAAGAGAAGAGAAGAGAAGAGAAAAGAGAAGAGAAGAGAAGAGAAGAGAAGAGAAGAGAAGAGAAGAGAAGAGAAGAGAAGAGAAGAGAAGAGAAGAGAAGAGAAGAGAAGAGAAGAGAAATGGGAGGACTGAAAAAAACAATGAAAAGAGAAAAAGAGATGAAATGTCAAAAAAAAGATCTGAAAAAAAAGAAAAAAAAGACAAATGATGAGACGAGACAAAATAAACAACTGAACAAAAAAAACAAAAAAAACAAAAAAAGAAAATAAGGTGGGAAAAGTAGACAAAACAAGCTGAGAAAAGACGAGAAAATATGAGATGAGACATCAGACTAACCCAAGTTTTTGAAGACTACCGATCTGGGTTGGTCTGAGCTAGAAAGCAAAAAGCAAATCAAGGGAAAAGTAGAGAAGAGATGAGAAAATAAGAGACAAAACTATTGTTTATGGGTGAGAAACATCAGAAGGGCTGAGAAAAGAAGAAATGAGACAAGTGGAGATAAGAGGAGAAGAAACAAGAGGAAGAAAAGAGGGAGGACTGAAAAACCAAAACAAAAAGATACAGAGATGCCAAGAGATGAAAGATGAGAAAAAAGAGGAGATATAAGACAAGAAGAGATGAGAACTGAAGAGATGGAAAAAAAAACACAAAAAAAGAGAAGAGAGAGAAGAGAAGAGAAGAGAAGAGAAGAGAAGAGAAGAGAAGAGAAGAGAAGAGAAGAGAAGAGAAGAGAAGAGAAGAGAAGAGAAGAGAAGAGAAGAGAAGAGAAGAGAAGAGAAGAGAAGAGAAGAGAAGAGAAAAATGAGACAAGAAAGAAAAAGACAAAAGGAGAGCTAAGAAAAGAAGAGATAAAAAACAGAATTACAAAAATAAAACAGAAAAACAAAATGAAAATAAGGTGGGAAAAGAAGACAAAACAAGTTGAGAAAAGATGATAAAGGAGAGACATCAGACCAACCCAAGGTTCAAAAGTTTTTGAAGACTACTGATCTTGGTTGGTCTGATCTGGAAAGCAAAAAGCAAAACGAGGCAAAAGTAGGGAAACTATGTGAATAAACTTTCTTTTATGGGTGAACAAATATTAGAAGAGATGAGATAAGAAGAAACGAGACAAGAGGAGATAAGGAGAGAAGAAAAAAGATGAAGGAAAGGGGACAAAAAGATGCTGAGGCGCCAAGAGAAGAAATACAAGAAAAAAGACAAGAGGAGATATAAGAAAAGACAAGAATTGAAGAGACAAAATAAAATAAAACAAAACAAAACAAAACAAAACAAAAAAAACAAAGAAGAGAAGAGAAGAGAAGAGAAGAGAAGAGAAGAGAAGAGAAGAGAAGAGAAGAGAAGAGAAGAGAAGAGAAGAGAAGAGAAGAGAAGAGGAAAATCAGAGTGAAAAACCAAGTCAAAGAAGAAAAGAGAGGAGATGTCAAGAAAAATGAGACAAGAAAGAAAAAGACAAAAGGAGAGATAAGAAAAAAGACAAGAAGGGAAATGATGAAATGAGACAAAACAAAAAAACAGAATAAAAAATGAAAATAAGTTGAGAAATGTAGACAAAAGTTGAGAAGAGACTAAAAACAAGATGAGACATCAGACCAAGGTTCAGATGTTCAAGTTTTTGAAGACTACTGATCTGGGTTGGTCTGATTTGGGAAGCAGAAAAGTAGAGAAGAGGCAAGACAAGAAGAGATATAACTATCAAAAAAAAGAAAAGAAAAACTTAGACAAGAGGAGGTAAGAGGAGAAAAACAAGAGGAAGGGAAGGGGACAAAAATATGCAGAGATGGCAAGAGAAGAAAGACGAGAAAAAAGACTAGAGGAGATATAAGACAAGAAGAGACAAAAAAAGAGAAGAGAAGATAAATTAGAATAGAGACAAGAACAGAAATGATGAGACGAGACCAAAAAATAAATAAATAAATAAAATAAGGAGCGAAAAGTAGACTAAACAAGTTGAAAAGAGACTAGAAAAGAAGCAATAAGACATCAGACTAACCCAAGGTTCAGATGTTTAAGTTTCTGAAGGCTACTGATCTGGGTTGGAAGCTCCTCAATCTGGTTATTGAACATGTTCAAAACTTCCAAGTTCTTCAGGTCTGCAACGTTTGGAGGCACAGCTAAAAAAGAGAGATAGAGAATAAATAAATTAATAAATACACAAGAACAACTTCAGTTCTGCAGGTCTCATCAATCTCATCCATCAAAACATTTCAATTGACTGTATTCTAATCTTCAAGGTAAAGCACTCCCAAAACGAGCGATGAGGTCTAATGATCAGAGACCGAAGGTTTTCTGATGACCTGCAGAGGTTTAACGACTAATTATCAGAGTCAGCAGACAGACGTCCCGTCTTTGATGGCTCAATTATGGGTCACTCCCCCAGCGATAAATTTGACATTTTAATGATGGAGGCCTTAGCATAACGGATCAGCAGTACCTCTCCCTCCCCTCCCCTCCCCTCCCGCAAGGCCATCCTGCCCCCTTTTCTGCTGTCGACAGAGATCGATGGGCCGAACAGGCGCTCTATCCGATTACTGGCTGATCAATGGCCCCTCATTACGAAGGAGGGGAGGTGGGAGAGGTTTACACAAACAGCATGACACGAATACCTCCAGAGAGATCAACGAGAGCTGCTCCGCCCCAGACACCGAGGAACAAATGATTCAGCCGTCACGCAAACAATTCAAAACTCCAACAACGAAACGCACACATTCTCACAGCCCTCTTCAGACCACGTGCTTGCTAAGAAACATCTGTACCACTTTATAATAAACATTTACTAATAACAAATGCATATGTAAAATAATAGTAAATAAAATTGATAAAAGTAATTTACTACTAATACTACTTATTATTCTAATTATTATTAAATTAATTTGTTATTAGCAAATATTTATTCTAAAGTGTCCATATATATATATATATATATATATATACACACACACATACATATACTAGTAATTTATTGAGCTGCAAAACGATTAGTTGTGATTAATCGATTCAAAAGAAAAGCTTATGTTTACATACTATATGTGTGTGTACTGTTTAGTTTTATGTATATATAAATACACACACATACATGTATATATTAAGAAAAAATATGTTAGATTACATCTAAAATATTTTTATATATATATTATATATATATATATTTTTTTTTTATATAATAT